>NW_026644685.1:0-206917 GCF_030020395.1 Manis pentadactyla | reverse complement strand
GCAGGATTTCAAAGAACGAGAAATGGATTGTTAGGGAAATCTGAAGCTTGTATTAACAGTTCAATTCGCTGAGCAGTCAAAAGAACTGTGGGCGAGGAAAACAAAGAATATTTTACTCAACCAACTTTTCCATAAAAAAAGTCACGCAATTTACAACATTTGATTCCTTTGCCTCTTTGTCATTCAGAAATAATACATCAAAACGAGTTTTTTCGTTCTCTCTTAATTTCGCAGGCATAGAGAGTAGTTGGTTCCTGCAAATAATCTTTCCTAAGATTTAAAAGAAATCGATAAAGAGAAAAATGATGAGTATGGAGAGAGACATGGTGTCAGTTCAAGCCTTTGATAAAAATTAAAATCCTCCTTTCTACAGTAAGTAGTGTAAATCGTTAGCAATAACACTTTCATTTTTATAAATACTATAGTGAGAGAGAGAGTAAAATAGTGGTTTATGGAAACACATACACTAGCATGAAGCTAGTGTATTCTAGGACTAAGCCTGCTTAGTGCGTAGGTAATCATCGAGAGCTGGTATCTCTCCGAAGAAACTCAAAACGAATACACTGCTCCGTGACCTTCTTTCGAGTCCCAAGTAGCATCTCCAGCCATAGGAGTAGCGTCCTAGCAAAATAAAACTTCTAAAACAATTTTTAATTTACTTTATACTTCTTTTTTGGAGAAAACGCCTTTTTTGTGAATGTTCGGAAAAATGTTTAAATACCTCTTTTTCCTTAAAAGAATCTTAGAGTGGCATGCAGCCTGAAGCTCTCTGGGCACTTGTGCAGCGAGACGCAGCAGTCCCCACTCCCCTTTAATCTTTGGCGCCGGGCTCGGAATCATGGCATTTGACAACCTCACACAATGGGTGCCATGGATACAAGCACTGCTCTTGCTCCCGTCATGGATGACTGTTACGAACGAAATTCCAAGCGCCGTGCTTTTTCCGACACACTTTGAATGTATTGTCTACTTTTCACTTCATAATCATTTAACAAGGAATGTCGGTTATACTGTCCCTTTATTACCATTGAGGAAATCACTCGCCATGGTGAGGTGAAATCATTTCCTGAAGTGCCCTGGCATTAAGGGACAGAAGTGTGTGATGTGAACGCACCACTCTCAATCTCTGAAACCTGTGGTCTTAGCCACTACATGCCCTTCAGTGCGATTAAAAAGGCATTTTATACTTGATACCGATCACAATCTTCAGGCATGAACGCATAGTCGAAATGACGTTATGGAAGTCTTATGGAAAAAGGCCAATGCATATACCCAGGGTCTACAGGGCAAAAAATGATCTATACTAAATCTTCTCAGAAATTCTCATCTAAATAGGAATTCTGAGGGGAGAAGTTTTGCTGAGATATCAAATGTAGTTAGTAGGAACAGCAGCTGTACTAACTGCGTTTTTACACCCTAAAACACTAAGAAGGAATCCGGAAAATCCGTTTTATGCTCCCCCAGCACGCGGCGCTTTTGATTAAACTTCAAGTTTTCAGACATTTACCCTTTTTTGGATCCAGGTATAATTTTAAAACAGTTATGTTTTATTCAGCGTGGAAGACCTACCTTTGTCAGAAAAGGAACAGATTATTTTGGTGTCAAAATTCCCCCTCACAAATGTCATTGTTCACATTTTTGCTTCTGCATTAATGAAAGAAGAATTTCAATAGGCGTTTCCTGTATTGCGAGATCTATTCTGACTGCAGGATTTCAAAGAACGAGAAATGGATTGTTAGGGAAATCTGAAGCTTGTATTAACAGTTCAATTCGCTGAGCAGTCAAAAGAAACTGTGGGCGAGGAAAACAAAGAATATTTTACTCAACCAACTTTTCCATAAAAAAAGTCACGCAATTTACAACATTTGATTCCTTTGCCTCTTTGTCATTCAGAAATAATACATCAAAACGAGTTTTTTCGTTCTCTCTTAATTTCGCAGGCATAGAGAGTAGTTGGTTCCTGCAAATAATCTTTCCTAAGATTAAAAGAAATCGATAAAGAGAAAAATGATGAGTATGGAGAGAGACATGGTGTCAGTTCAAGCCTTTGATAAAAATTAAAATCCTCCTTTCTACAGTAAGTAGTGTAAATCGTTAGCAATAACACTTTCATTTTTATAAATACTATAGTGAGAGAGAGTAAAATAGTGGTTTATGGAAACACATACACTAGCATGAAGCTAGTGTATTCTAGGACTAAGCCTGCTTAGTGCGTAGGTAATCATCGAGAGCTGGTATCTCTCCGGAAGAAACTCAAAACGAATACACTGCTCCGTGACCTTCTTTAGAGTCCCAAGTAGCATCTCCAGCCATAGGAGTAGCATCCTAGCAAAATAAAACTTCTAAAACAATTTTTAAATTACTTTATACTTCTTTTTTGGAGAAAACGCCTTTTTTGTGAATGTTCGGAAAAATGTTTAAATACCTCTTTTTTTCCTTAAAAGAATCTTAGAGTGGCATGCAGCCTGAAGCTCTCTGGGCACTTGTGCAGCGAGACGCAGCAGTCCCCACTCCCCTTTAATCTTTGGCGCCGGGCTCGGAATCATGGCATTTGACAACCTCACACAATGGGTGCCATGGATACAAGCACTGCTCTTGCTCCCGTCATGGATGACTGTTACGAACGAAATTCCAAGCGCCGTGCTTTTTCCGACACACTTTGAATGTATTGTCTACTTTTCACTTCATAATCATTTAACAAGGAATGTCGGTTATACTGTCCCTTTATTACCATTGAGGAAATCACTCGCCATGGTGAGGTGAAATCATTTCCTGAAGTGCCCTGGCATTAAGGGACAGAAGTGTGTGATGTGAACGCACCACTCTCAATCTCTGAAACCTGTGGTCTTAGCCACTACATGCCCTTCAGTGCGATTAAAAAGGCATTTTTATACTTGATACCGATCACAATCTTCAGGCATGAACGCATAGTCGAAATGACGTTATGGAAGTCTTATGGAAAAAGCCAATGCATATACCCAGGGTCTACAGGGCAAAAAATGATCTATACTAAATCTTCTCAGAAATTCTCATCTTAAATAGGAATTCTGAGGGGAGAAGTTTTGCTGAGATATCAAATGTAGTTAGTAGGAACAGCAGCTGTACTAACTGCGTTTTTACACCCTAAAACACTAAGAAGGAATCCGGAAAATCCGTTTTATGCTCCCCCAGCACGCGGCGCTTTTGATTAAACTTCAAGTTTTCAGACATTTACCCTTTTTTTGATCCAGGTATAATTTTAAAACAGTTATGTTTTATTCAGCGTGGAAGACCTACCTTTGTCAGAAAAGGAACAGATTATTTTGGTGTCAAAATTCCCCTCACAAATGTCATTGTTCACATTTTTGCTTCTGCATTAATGAAAGAAGAATTTCAATAGGCGTTTCCTGTATTGCGAGATCTATTCTGACTGCAGGATTTCAAAGAACGAGAAATGGATTGTTAGGGAAATCTGAAGCTTGTATTAAAAGTTCAATTCGCTGAGCAGTCAAAAGAACTGTGGGCGAGGAAAACAAAGAATATTTTACTCAACCAACTTTTCCATAAAAAAAGTCACGCAATTTACAACATTTGATTCCTTTGCCTCTTTGTCATTCAGAAATAATACATCAAAACGAGTTTTTTCGTTCTCTCTTAATTTCGCAGGCATAGAGAGTAGTTGGTTCCTGCAAATAATCTTTCCTAAGATTTAAAAGAAATCGATAAAGAGAAAAATGATGAGTATGGAGAGAGACATGGTGTCAGTTCAAGCCTTTGATAAAAATTAAAATCCTCCTTTCTACAGTAAGTAGTGTAAATCGTTAGCAATAACACTTTCATTTTTATAAATACTATAGTGAGAGAGAGTAAAATAGTGGTTTATGGAAACACATACACTAGCATGAAGCTAGTGTATTCTAGGACTAAGCCTGCTTAGTGCGTAGGTAATCATCGAGAGCTGGTATCTCTCCGGAAGAAACTCAAAACGAATACACTGCTCCGTGACCTTCTTTAGAGTCCCAAGTAGCATCTCCAGCCATAGGAGTAGCATCCTAGCAAAATAAAACTTCTAAAACAATTTTTAAATTACTTTATACTTCTTTTTTGGAGAAAACGCCTTCTTTGTGAATGTTCGGAAAAATGTTTAAATACCTCTTTTTTTCCTTAAAAGAATCTTAGAGTGGCATGCAGCCTGAAGCTCTCTGGGCACTTGTGCAGCGAGACGCAGCAGTCCCCACTCCCCTTTAATCTTTGGCGCCGGGCTCGGAATCATGGCATTTGACAACCTCACACAATGGGTGCCATGGATACAAGCACTGCTCTTGCTCCCGTCATGGATGACTGTTACGAACGAAATTCCAAGCGCCGTGCTTTTTCCGACACACTTTGAATGTATTGTCTACTTTTCACTTCATAATCATTTAACAAGGAATGTCGGTTATACTGTCCCTTTATTACCATTGAGGAAATCACTCGCCATGGTGAGGTGAAATCATTTCCTGAAGTGCCCTGGCATTAAGGGACAGAAGTGTGTGATGTGAACGCACCACTCTCAATCTCTGAAACCTGTGGTCTTAGCCACTACATGCCCTTCAGTGCGATTAAAAAGGCATTTTTATACTTGATACCGATCACAATCTTCAGGCATGAACGCATAGTCGAAATGACGTTATGGAAGTCTTATGGAAAAAGCCAATGCATATACCCAGGGTCTACAGGGCAAAAAATGATCTATACTAAATCTTCTCAGAAATTCTCATCTTAAATAGGAATTCTGAGGGGAGAAGTTTTGCTGAGATATCAAATGTAGTTAGTAGGAACAGCAGCTGTACTGACTGCGTTTTTACACCCTAAAACACTAAGAAGGAATCCGGAAAATCCGTTTTATGCTCCCCCAGCACGCGGCGCTTTTGATTAAACTTCAAGTTTTCAGACATTTACCCTTTTTTTGATCCAGGTATAATTTTAAAACAGTTATGTTTTATTCAGCGTGGAAGACCTACCTTTGTCAGAAAAGGAACAGATTATTTTGGTGTCAAAATTCCCCTCACAAATGTCATTGTTCACATTTTTGCTTCTGCATTAATGAAAGAAGAATTTCAATAGGCGTTTCCTGTATTGCGAGATCTATTCTGACTGCAGGATTTCAAAGAACGAGAAATGGATTGTTAGGGAAATCTGAAGCTTGTATTAAAAGTTCAATTCGCTGAGCAGTCAAAAGAACTGTGGGCGAGGAAAACAAAGAATATTTTACTCAACCAACTTTTCCATAAAAAAAGTCACGCAATTTACAACATTTGATTCCTTTGCCTCTTTGTCATTCAGAAATAATACATCAAAACGAGTTTTTTCGTTCTCTCTTAATTTCGCAGGCATAGAGAGTAGTTGGTTCCTGCAAATAATCTTTCCTAAGATTTAAAAGAAATCGATAAAGAGAAAAATGATGAGTATGGAGAGAGACATGGTGTCAGTTCAAGCCTTTGATAAAAATTAAAATCCTCCTTTCTACAGTAAGTAGTGTAAATCGTTAGCAATAACACTTTCATTTTTATAAATACTATAGTGAGAGAGAGTAAAATAGTGGTTTATGGAAACACATACACTAGCATGAAGCTAGTGTATTCTAGGACTAAGCCTGCTTAGTGCGTAGGTAATCATCGAGAGCTGGTATCTCTCCGGAAGAAACTCAAAACGAATACACTGCTCCGTGACCTTCTTTAGAGTCCCAAGTAGCATCTCCAGCCATAGGAGTAGCATCCTAGCAAAATAAAACTTCTAAAACAATTTTTAAATTACTTTATACTTCTTTTTTGGAGAAAACGCCTTCTTTGTGAATGTTCGGAAAAATGTTTAAATACCTCTTTTTTTCCTTAAAAGAATCTTAGAGTGGCATGCAGCCTGAAGCTCTCTGGGCACTTGTGCAGCGAGACGCAGCAGTCCCCACTCCCCTTTAATCTTTGGCGCCGGGCTCGGAATCATGGCATTTGACAACCTCACACAATGGGTGCCATGGATACAAGCACTGCTCTTGCTCCCGTCATGGATGACTGTTACGAACGAAATTCCAAGCGCCGTGCTTTTTCCGACACACTTTGAATGTATTGTCTACTTTTCACTTCATAATCATTTAACAAGGAATGTCGGTTATACTGTCCCTTTATTACCATTGAGGAAATCACTCGCCATGGTGAGGTGAAATCATTTCCTGAAGTGCCCTGGCATTAAGGGACAGAAGTGTGTGATGTGAACGCACCACTCTCAATCTCTGAAACCTGTGGTCTTAGCCACTACATGCCCTTCAGTGCGATTAAAAAGGCATTTTTATACTTGATACCGATCACAATCTTCAGGCATGAACGCATAGTCGAAATGACGTTATGGAAGTCTTATGGAAAAAGCCAATGCATATACCCAGGGTCTACAGGGCAAAAAATGATCTATACTAAATCTTCTCAGAAATTCTCATCTTAAATAGGAATTCTGAGGGGAGAAGTTTTGCTGAGATATCAAATGTAGTTAGTAGGAACAGCAGCTGTACTAACTGCGTTTTTACACCCTAAAACACTAAGAAGGAATCCGGAAAATCCGTTTTTATGCTCCCCCAGCACGCGGCGCTTTTGATTAAACTTCAAGTTTTCAGACATTTACCCTTTTTTTGATCCAGGTATAATTTTAAAACAGTTATGTTTTATTCAGCGTGGAAGACCTACCTTTGTCAGAAAAGGAACAGATTATTTTGGTGTCAAAATTCCCCTCACAAATGTCATTGTTCACATTTTTGCTTCTGCATTAATGAAAGAAGAATTTCAATAGGCGTTTCCTGTATTGCGAGATCTATTCTGACTGCAGGATTTCAAAGAACGAGAAATGGATTGTTAGGGAAATCTGAAGCTTGTATTAAAAGTTCAATTCGCTGAGCAGTCAAAAGAACTGTGGGCGAGGAAAACAAAGAATATTTTACTCAACCAACTTTTCCATAAAAAAAGTCACGCAATTTACAACATTTGATTCCTTTGCCTCTTTGTCATTCAGAAATAATACATCAAAACGAGTTTTTTCGTTCTCTCTTAATTTCGCAGGCATAGAGAGTAGTTGGTTCCTGCAAATAATCTTTCCTAAGATTTAAAAGAAATCGATAAAGAGAAAAATGATGAGTATGGAGAGAGACATGGTGTCAGTTCAAGCCTTTGATAAAAATTAAAATCCTCCTTTCTACAGTAAGTAGTGTAAATCGTTAGCAATAACACTTTCATTTTTATAAATACTATAGTGAGAGAGAGTAAAATAGTGGTTTATGGAAACACATACACTAGCATGAAGCTAGTGTATTCTAGGACTAAGCCTGCTTAGTGCGTAGGTAATCATCGAGAGCTGGTATCTCTCCGGAAGAAACTCAAAACGAATACACTGCTCCGTGACCTTCTTTCGAGTCCCAAGTAGCATCTCCAGCCATAGGAGTAGCGTCCTAGCAAAATAAAACTTCTAAAAC
This sequence comes from Manis pentadactyla, assembly GCF_030020395.1. Lineage (NCBI taxonomy): Eukaryota > Metazoa > Chordata > Mammalia > Pholidota > Manidae > Manis > Manis pentadactyla. The sequence continues at coordinate 199,449 of NW_026644685.1, read as the reverse complement.
AATTTTTAAATTACTTTATACTTCTTTTTTGGAGAAAACGCCTTCTTTGTGAATGTTCGGAAAAATGTTTAAATACCTCTTTTTTTCCTTAAAAGAATCTTAGAGTGGCATGCAGCCTGAAGCTCTCTGGGCACTTGTGCAGCGAGACGCAGCAGTCCCCACTCCCCTTTAATCTTTGGCGCCGGGCTCGGAATCATGGCATTTGACAACCTCACACAATGGGTGCCATGGATACAAGCACTGCTCTTGCTCCCGTCATGGATGACTGTTACGAACGAAATTCCAAGCGCCGTGCTTTTTCCGACACACTTTGAATGTATTGTCTACTTTTCACTTCATAATCATTTAACAAGGAATGTCGGTTATACTGTCCCTTTATTACCATTGAGGAAATCACTCGCCATGGTGAGGTGAAATCATTTCCTGAAGTGCCCTGGCATTAAGGGACAGAAGTGTGTGATGTGAACGCACCACTCTCAATCTCTGAAACCTGTGGTCTTAGCCACTACATGCCCTTCAGTGCGATTAAAAAGGCATTTTTATACTTGATACCGATCACAATCTTCAGGCATGAACGCATAGTCGAAATGACGTTATGGAAGTCTTATGGAAAAAGCCAATGCATATACCCAGGGTCTACAGGGCAAAAAATGATCTATACTAAATCTTCTCAGAAATTCTCATCTTAAATAGGAATTCTGAGGGGAGAAGTTTTGCTGAGATATCAAATGTAGTTAGTAGGAACAGCAGCTGTACTAACTGCGTTTTTACACCCTAAAACACTAAGAAGGAATCCGGAAAATCCGTTTTATGCTCCCCCAGCACGCGGCGCTTTTGATTAAACTTCAAGTTTTCAGACATTTACCCTTTTTTTGATCCAGGTATAATTTTAAAACAGTTATGTTTTATTCAGCGTGGAAGACCTACCTTTGTCAGAAAAGGAACAGATTATTTTGGTGTCAAAATTCCCCTCACAAATGTCATTGTTCACATTTTTGCTTCTGCATTAATGAAAGAAGAATTTCAATAGGCGTTTCCTGTATTGCGAGATCTATTCTGACTGCAGGATTTCAAAGAACGAGAAATGGATTGTTAGGGAAATCTGAAGCTTGTATTAAAAGTTCAATTCGCTGAGCAGTCAAAAGAACTGTGGGCGAGGAAAACAAAGAATATTTTACTCAACCAACTTTTCCATAAAAAAAGTCACGCAATTTACAACATTTGATTCCTTTGCCTCTTTGTCATTCAGAAATAATACATCAAAACGAGTTTTTTCGTTCTCTCTTAATTTCGCAGGCATAGAGAGTAGTTGGTTCCTGCAAATAATCTTTCCTAAGATTTAAAAGAAATCGATAAAGAGAAAAATGATGAGTATGGAGAGAGACATGGTGTCAGTTCAAGCCTTTGATAAAAATTAAAATCCTCCTTTCTACAGTAAGTAGTGTAAATCGTTAGCAATAACACTTTCATTTTTATAAATACTATAGTGAGAGAGAGTAAAATAGTGGTTTATGGAAACACATACACTAGCATGAAGCTAGTGTATTCTAGGACTAAGCCTGCTTAGTGCGTAGGTAATCATCGAGAGCTGGTATCTCTCCGGAAGAAACTCAAAACGAATACACTGCTCCGTGACCTTCTTTCGAGTCCCAAGTAGCATCTCCAGCCATAGGAGTAGCGTCCTAGCAAAATAAAACTTCTAAAACAATTTTTAAATTACTTTATACTTCTTTTTTGGAGAAAACGCCTTCTTTGTGAATGTTCGGAAAAATGTTTAAATACCTCTTTTTTTCCTTAAAAGAATCTTAGAGTGGCATGCAGCCTGAAGCTCTCTGGGCACTTGTGCAGCGAGACGCAGCAGTCCCCACTCCCCTTTAATCTTTGGCGCCGGGCTCGGAATCATGGCATTTGACAACCTCACACAATGGGTGCCATGGATACAAGCACTGCTCTTGCTCCCGTCATGGATGACTGTTACGAACGAAATTCCAAGCGCCGTGCTTTTTCCGACACACTTTGAATGTATTGTCTACTTTTCACTTCATAATCATTTAACAAGGAATGTCGGTTATACTGTCCCTTTATTACCATTGAGGAAATCACTCGCCATGGTGAGGTGAAATCATTTCCTGAAGTGCCCTGGCATTAAGGGACAGAAGTGTGTGATGTGAACGCACCACTCTCAATCTCTGAAACCTGTGGTCTTAGCCACTACATGCCCTTCAGTGCGATTAAAAAGGCATTTTTATACTTGATACCGATCACAATCTTCAGGCATGAACGCATAGTCGAAATGACGTTATGGAAGTCTTATGGAAAAAGCCAATGCATATACCCAGGGTCTACAGGGCAAAAAATGATCTATACTAAATCTTCTCAGAAATTCTCATCTTAAATAGGAATTCTGAGGGGAGAAGTTTTGCTGAGATATCAAATGTAGTTAGTAGGAACAGCAGCTGTACTAACTGCGTTTTTACACCCTAAAACACTAAGAAGGAATCCGGAAAATCCGTTTTATGCTCCCCCAGCACGCGGCGCTTTTGATTAAACTTCAAGTTTTCAGACATTTACCCTTTTTTTGATCCAGGTATAATTTTAAAACAGTTATGTTTTATTCAGCGTGGAAGACCTACCTTTGTCAGAAAAGGAACAGATTATTTTGGTGTCAAAATTCCCCTCACAAATGTCATTGTTCACATTTTTGCTTCTGCATTAATGAAAGAAGAATTTCAATAGGCGTTTCCTGTATTGCGAGATCTATTCTGACTGCAGGATTTCAAAGAACGAGAAATGGATTGTTAGGGAAATCTGAAGCTTGTATTAAAAGTTCAATTCGCTGAGCAGTCAAAAGAACTGTGGGCGAGGAAAACAAAGAATATTTTACTCAACCAACTTTTCCATAAAAAAAGTCACGCAATTTACAACATTTGATTCCTTTGCCTCTTTGTCATTCAGAAATAATACATCAAAACGAGTTTTTTCGTTCTCTCTTAATTTCGCAGGCATAGAGAGTAGTTGGTTCCTGCAAATAATCTTTCCTAAGATTTAAAAGAAATCGATAAAGAGAAAAATGATGAGTATGGAGAGAGACATGGTGTCAGTTCAAGCCTTTGATAAAAATTAAAATCCTCCTTTCTACAGTAAGTAGTGTAAATCGTTAGCAATAACACTTTCATTTTTATAAATACTATAGTGAGAGAGAGTAAAATAGTGGTTTATGGAAACACATACACTAGCATGAAGCTAGTGTATTCTAGGACTAAGCCTGCTTAGTGCGTAGGTAATCATCGAGAGCTGGTATCTCTCCGGAAGAAACTCAAAACGAATACACTGCTCCGTGACCTTCTTTCGAGTCCCAAGTAGCATCTCCAGCCATAGGAGTAGCGTCCTAGCAAAATAAAACTTCTAAAACAATTTTTAAATTACTTTATACTTCTTTTTTGGAGAAAACGCCTTCTTTGTGAATGTTCGGAAAAATGTTTAAATACCTCTTTTTTTCCTTAAAAGAATCTTAGAGTGGCATGCAGCCTGAAGCTCTCTGGGCACTTGTGCAGCGAGACGCAGCAGTCCCCACTCCCCTTTAATCTTTGGCGCCGGGCTCGGAATCATGGCATTTGACAACCTCACACAATGGGTGCCATGGATACAAGCACTGCTCTTGCTCCCGTCATGGATGACTGTTACGAACGAAATTCCAAGCGCCGTGCTTTTTCCGACACACTTTGAATGTATTGTCTACTTTTCACTTCATAATCATTTAACAAGGAATGTCGGTTATACTGTCCCTTTATTACCATTGAGGAAATCACTCGCCATGGTGAGGTGAAATCATTTCCTGAAGTGCCCTGGCATTAAGGGACAGAAGTGTGTGATGTGAACGCACCACTCTCAATCTCTGAAACCTGTGGTCTTAGCCACTACATGCCCTTCAGTGCGATTAAAAAGGCATTTTTATACTTGATACCGATCACAATCTTCAGGCATGAACGCATAGTCGAAATGACGTTATGGAAGTCTTATGGAAAAAGCCAATGCATATACCCAGGGTCTACAGGGCAAAAAATGATCTATACTAAATCTTCTCAGAAATTCTCATCTTAAATAGGAATTCTGAGGGGAGAAGTTTTGCTGAGATATCAAATGTAGTTAGTAGGAACAGCAGCTGTACTAACTGCGTTTTTACACCCTAAAACACTAAGAAGGAATCCGGAAAATCCGTTTTATGCTCCCCCAGCACGCGGCGCTTTTGATTAAACTTCAAGTTTTCAGACATTTACCCTTTTTTTGATCCAGGTATAATTTTAAAACAGTTATGTTTTATTCAGCGTGGAAGACCTACCTTTGTCAGAAAAGGAACAGATTATTTTGGTGTCAAAATTCCCCTCACAAATGTCATTGTTCACATTTTTGCTTCTGCATTAATGAAAGAAGAATTTCAATAGGCGTTTCCTGTATTGCGAGATCTATTCTGACTGCAGGATTTCAAAGAACGAGAAATGGATTGTTAGGGAAATCTGAAGCTTGTATTAAAAGTTCAATTCGCTGAGCAGTCAAAAGAACTGTGGGCGAGGAAAACAAAGAATATTTTACTCAACCAACTTTTCCATAAAAAAAGTCACGCAATTTACAACATTTGATTCCTTTGCCTCTTTGTCATTCAGAAATAATACATCAAAACGAGTTTTTTCGTTCTCTCTTAATTTCGCAGGCATAGAGAGTAGTTGGTTCCTGCAAATAATCTTTCCTAAGATTTAAAAGAAATCGATAAAGAGAAAAATGATGAGTATGGAGAGAGACATGGTGTCAGTTCAAGCCTTTGATAAAAATTAAAATCCTCCTTTCTACAGTAAGTAGTGTAAATCGTTAGCAATAACACTTTCATTTTTATAAATACTATAGTGAGAGAGAGTAAAATAGTGGTTTATGGAAACACATACACTAGCATGAAGCTAGTGTATTCTAGGACTAAGCCTGCTTAGTGCGTAGGTAATCATCGAGAGCTGGTATCTCTCCGGAAGAAACTCAAAACGAATACACTGCTCCGTGACCTTCTTTCGAGTCCCAAGTAGCATCTCCAGCCATAGGAGTAGCGTCCTAGCAAAATAAAACTTCTAAAACAATTTTTAAATTACTTTATACTTCTTTTTTGGAGAAAACGCCTTCTTTGTGAATGTTCGGAAAAATGTTTAAATACCTCTTTTTTTCCTTAAAAGAATCTTAGAGTGGCATGCAGCCTGAAGCTCTCTGGGCACTTGTGCAGCGAGACGCAGCAGTCCCCACTCCCCTTTAATCTTTGGCGCCGGGCTCGGAATCATGGCATTTGACAACCTCACACAATGGGTGCCATGGATACAAGCACTGCTCTTGCTCCCGTCATGGATGACTGTTACGAACGAAATTCCAAGCGCCGTGCTTTTTCCGACACACTTTGAATGTATTGTCTACTTTTCACTTCATAATCATTTAACAAGGAATGTCGGTTATACTGTCCCTTTATTACCATTGAGGAAATCACTCGCCATGGTGAGGTGAAATCATTTCCTGAAGTGCCCTGGCATTAAGGGACAGAAGTGTGTGATGTGAACGCACCACTCTCAATCTCTGAAACCTGTGGTCTTAGCCACTACATGCCCTTCAGTGCGATTAAAAAGGCATTTTTATACTTGATACCGATCACAATCTTCAGGCATGAACGCATAGTCGAAATGACGTTATGGAAGTCTTATGGAAAAAGCCAATGCATATACCCAGGGTCTACAGGGCAAAAAATGATCTATACTAAATCTTCTCAGAAATTCTCATCTTAAATAGGAATTCTGAGGGGAGAAGTTTTGCTGAGATATCAAATGTAGTTAGTAGGAACAGCAGCTGTACTAACTGCGTTTTTACACCCTAAAACACTAAGAAGGAATCCGGAAAATCCGTTTTATGCTCCCCCAGCACGCGGCGCTTTTGATTAAACTTCAAGTTTTCAGACATTTACCCTTTTTTTGATCCAGGTATAATTTTAAAACAGTTATGTTTTATTCAGCGTGGAAGACCTACCTTTGTCAGAAAAGGAACAGATTATTTTGGTGTCAAAATTCCCCTCACAAATGTCATTGTTCACATTTTTGCTTCTGCATTAATGAAAGAAGAATTTCAATAGGCGTTTCCTGTATTGCGAGATCTATTCTGACTGCAGGATTTCAAAGAACGAGAAATGGATTGTTAGGGAAATCTGAAGCTTGTATTAAAAGTTCAATTCGCTGAGCAGTCAAAAGAACTGTGGGCGAGGAAAACAAAGAATATTTTACTCAACCAACTTTTCCATAAAAAAAGTCACGCAATTTACAACATTTGATTCCTTTGCCTCTTTGTCATTCAGAAATAATACATCAAAACGAGTTTTTTCGTTCTCTCTTAATTTCGCAGGCATAGAGAGTAGTTGGTTCCTGCAAATAATCTTTCCTAAGATTTAAAAGAAATCGATAAAGAGAAAAATGATGAGTATGGAGAGAGACATGGTGTCAGTTCAAGCCTTTGATAAAAATTAAAATCCTCCTTTCTACAGTAAGTAGTGTAAATCGTTAGCAATAACACTTTCATTTTTATAAATACTATAGTGAGAGAGAGTAAAATAGTGGTTTATGGAAACACATACACTAGCATGAAGCTAGTGTATTCTAGGACTAAGCCTGCTTAGTGCGTAGGTAATCATCGAGAGCTGGTATCTCTCCGGAAGAAACTCAAAACGAATACACTGCTCCGTGACCTTCTTTCGAGTCCCAAGTAGCATCTCCAGCCATAGGAGTAGCGTCCTAGCAAAATAAAACTTCTAAAACAATTTTTAAATTACTTTATACTTCTTTTTTGGAGAAAACGCCTTCTTTGTGAATGTTCGGAAAAATGTTTAAATACCTCTTTTTTTCCTTAAAAGAATCTTAGAGTGGCATGCAGCCTGAAGCTCTCTGGGCACTTGTGCAGCGAGACGCAGCAGTCCCCACTCCCCTTTAATCTTTGGCGCCGGGCTCGGAATCATGGCATTTGACAACCTCACACAATGGGTGCCATGGATACAAGCACTGCTCTTGCTCCCGTCATGGATGACTGTTACGAACGAAATTCCAAGCGCCGTGCTTTTTCCGACACACTTTGAATGTATTGTCTACTTTTCACTTCATAATCATTTAACAAGGAATGTCGGTTATACTGTCCCTTTATTACCATTGAGGAAATCACTCGCCATGGTGAGGTGAAATCATTTCCTGAAGTGCCCTGGCATTAAGGGACAGAAGTGTGTGATGTGAACGCACCACTCTCAATCTCTGAAACCTGTGGTCTTAGCCACTACATGCCCTTCAGTGCGATTAAAAAGGCATTTTTATACTTGATACCGATCACAATCTTCAGGCATGAACGCATAGTCGAAATGACGTTATGGAAGTCTTATGGAAAAAGCCAATGCATATACCCAGGGTCTACAGGGCAAAAAATGATCTATACTAAATCTTCTCAGAAATTCTCATCTTAAATAGGAATTCTGAGGGGAGAAGTTTTGCTGAGATATCAAATGTAGTTAGTAGGAACAGCAGCTGTACTAACTGCGTTTTTACACCCTAAAACACTAAGAAGGAATCCGGAAAATCCGTTTTATGCTCCCCCAGCACGCGGCGCTTTTGATTAAACTTCAAGTTTTCAGACATTTACCCTTTTTTTGATCCAGGTATAATTTTAAAACAGTTATGTTTTATTCAGCGTGGAAGACCTACCTTTGTCAGAAAAGGAACAGATTATTTTGGTGTCAAAATTCCCCTCACAAATGTCATTGTTCACATTTTTGCTTCTGCATTAATGAAAGAAGAATTTCAATAGGCGTTTCCTGTATTGCGAGATCTATTCTGACTGCAGGATTTCAAAGAACGAGAAATGGATTGTTAGGGAAATCTGAAGCTTGTATTAAAAGTTCAATTCGCTGAGCAGTCAAAAGAACTGTGGGCGAGGAAAACAAAGAATATTTTACTCAACCAACTTTTCCATAAAAAAAGTCACGCAATTTACAACATTTGATTCCTTTGCCTCTTTGTCATTCAGAAATAATACATCAAAACGAGTTTTTTCGTTCTCTCTTAATTTCGCAGGCATAGAGAGTAGTTGGTTCCTGCAAATAATCTTTCCTAAGATTTAAAAGAAATCGATAAAGAGAAAAATGATGAGTATGGAGAGAGACATGGTGTCAGTTCAAGCCTTTGATAAAAATTAAAATCCTCCTTTCTACAGTAAGTAGTGTAAATCGTTAGCAATAACACTTTCATTTTTATAAATACTATAGTGAGAGAGAGTAAAATAGTGGTTTATGGAAACACATACACTAGCATGAAGCTAGTGTATTCTAGGACTAAGCCTGCTTAGTGCGTAGGTAATCATCGAGAGCTGGTATCTCTCCGGAAGAAACTCAAAACGAATACACTGCTCCGTGACCTTCTTTCGAGTCCCAAGTAGCATCTCCAGCCATAGGAGTAGCGTCCTAGCAAAATAAAACTTCTAAAACAATTTTTAAATTACTTTATACTTCTTTTTTGGAGAAAACGCCTTCTTTGTGAATGTTCGGAAAAATGTTTAAATACCTCTTTTTTTCCTTAAAAGAATCTTAGAGTGGCATGCAGCCTGAAGCTCTCTGGGCACTTGTGCAGCGAGACGCAGCAGTCCCCACTCCCCTTTAATCTTTGGCGCCGGGCTCGGAATCATGGCATTTGACAACCTCACACAATGGGTGCCATGGATACAAGCACTGCTCTTGCTCCCGTCATGGATGACTGTTACGAACGAAATTCCAAGCGCCGTGCTTTTTCCGACACACTTTGAATGTATTGTCTACTTTTCACTTCATAATCATTTAACAAGGAATGTCGGTTATACTGTCCCTTTATTACCATTGAGGAAATCACTCGCCATGGTGAGGTGAAATCATTTCCTGAAGTGCCCTGGCATTAAGGGACAGAAGTGTGTGATGTGAACGCACCACTCTCAATCTCTGAAACCTGTGGTCTTAGCCACTACATGCCCTTCAGTGCGATTAAAAAGGCATTTTTATACTTGATACCGATCACAATCTTCAGGCATGAACGCATAGTCGAAATGACGTTATGGAAGTCTTATGGAAAAAGCCAATGCATATACCCAGGGTCTACAGGGCAAAAAATGATCTATACTAAATCTTCTCAGAAATTCTCATCTTAAATAGGAATTCTGAGGGGAGAAGTTTTGCTGAGATATCAAATGTAGTTAGTAGGAACAGCAGCTGTACTAACTGCGTTTTTACACCCTAAAACACTAAGAAGGAATCCGGAAAATCCGTTTTATGCTCCCCCAGCACGCGGCGCTTTTGATTAAACTTCAAGTTTTCAGACATTTACCCTTTTTTTGATCCAGGTATAATTTTAAAACAGTTATGTTTTATTCAGCGTGGAAGACCTACCTTTGTCAGAAAAGGAACAGATTATTTTGGTGTCAAAATTCCCCTCACAAATGTCATTGTTCACATTTTTGCTTCTGCATTAATGAAAGAAGAATTTCAATAGGCGTTTCCTGTATTGCGAGATCTATTCTGACTGCAGGATTTCAAAGAACGAGAAATGGATTGTTAGGGAAATCTGAAGCTTGTATTAAAAGTTCAATTCGCTGAGCAGTCAAAAGAACTGTGGGCGAGGAAAACAAAGAATATTTTACTCAACCAACTTTTCCATAAAAAAAGTCACGCAATTTACAACATTTGATTCCTTTGCCTCTTTGTCATTCAGAAATAATACATCAAAACGAGTTTTTTCGTTCTCTCTTAATTTCGCAGGCATAGAGAGTAGTTGGTTCCTGCAAATAATCTTTCCTAAGATTTAAAAGAAATCGATAAAGAGAAAAATGATGAGTATGGAGAGAGACATGGTGTCAGTTCAAGCCTTTGATAAAAATTAAAATCCTCCTTTCTACAGTAAGTAGTGTAAATCGTTAGCAATAACACTTTCATTTTTATAAATACTATAGTGAGAGAGAGTAAAATAGTGGTTTATGGAAACACATACACTAGCATGAAGCTAGTGTATTCTAGGACTAAGCCTGCTTAGTGCGTAGGTAATCATCGAGAGCTGGTATCTCTCCGGAAGAAACTCAAAACGAATACACTGCTCCGTGACCTTCTTTAGAGTCCCAAGTAGCATCTCCAGCCATAGGAGTAGCATCCTAGCAAAATAAAACTTCTAAAACAATTTTTAAATTACTTTATACTTCTTTTTTGGAGAAAACGCCTTTTTTGTGAATGTTCGGAAAAATGTTTAAATACCTCTTTTTTTCCTTAAAAGAATCTTAGAGTGGCATGCAGCCTGAAGCTCTCTGGGCACTTGTGCAGCGAGACGCAGCAGTCCCCACTCCCCTTTAATCTTTGGCGCCGGGCTCGGAATCATGGCATTTGACAACCTCACACAATGGGTGCCATGGATACAAGCACTGCTCTTGCTCCCGTCATGGATGACTGTTACGAACGAAATTCCAAGCGCCGTGCTTTTTCCGACACACTTTGAATGTATTGTCTACTTTTCACTTCATAATCATTTAACAAGGAATGTCGGTTATACTGTCCCTTTATTACCATTGAGGAAATCACTCGCCATGGTGAGGTGAAATCATTTCCTGAAGTGCCCTGGCATTAAGGGACAGAAGTGTGTGATGTGAACGCACCACTCTCAATCTCTGAAACCTGTGGTCTTAGCCACTACATGCCCTTCAGTGCGATTAAAAAGGCATTTTTATACTTGATACCGATCACAATCTTCAGGCATGAACGCATAGTCGAAATGACGTTATGGAAGTCTTATGGAAAAAGCCAATGCATATACCCAGGGTCTACAGGGCAAAAAATGATCTATACTAAATCTTCTCAGAAATTCTCATCTTAAATAGGAATTCTGAGGGGAGAAGTTTTGCTGAGATATCAAATGTAGTTAGTAGGAACAGCAGCTGTACTAACTGCGTTTTTACACCCTAAAACACTAAGAAGGAATCCGGAAAATCCGTTTTATGCTCCCCCAGCACGCGGCGCTTTTGATTAAACTTCAAGTTTTCAGACATTTACCCTTTTTTTGATCCAGGTATAATTTTAAAACAGTTATGTTTTATTCAGCGTGGAAGACCTACCTTTGTCAGAAAAGGAACAGATTATTTTGGTGTCAAAATTCCCCTCACAAATGTCATTGTTCACATTTTTGCTTCTGCATTAATGAAAGAAGAATTTCAATAGGCGTTTCCTGTATTGCGAGATCTATTCTGACTGCAGGATTTCAAAGAACGAGAAATGGATTGTTAGGGAAATCTGAAGCTTGTATTAAAAGTTCAATTCGCTGAGCAGTCAAAAGAACTGTGGGCGAGGAAAACAAAGAATATTTTACTCAACCAACTTTTCCATAAAAAAAGTCACGCAATTTACAACATTTGATTCCTTTGCCTCTTTGTCATTCAGAAATAATACATCAAAACGAGTTTTTTCGTTCTCTCTTAATTTCGCAGGCATAGAGAGTAGTTGGTTCCTGCAAATAATCTTTCCTAAGATTTAAAAGAAATCGATAAAGAGAAAAATGATGAGTATGGAGAGAGACATGGTGTCAGTTCAAGCCTTTGATAAAAATTAAAATCCTCCTTTCTACAGTAAGTAGTGTAAATCGTTAGCAATAACACTTTCATTTTTATAAATACTATAGTGAGAGAGAGTAAAATAGTGGTTTATGGAAACACATACACTAGCATGAAGCTAGTGTATTCTAGGACTAAGCCTGCTTAGTGCGTAGGTAATCATCGAGAGCTGGTATCTCTCCGGAAGAAACTCAAAACGAATACACTGCTCCGTGACCTTCTTTCGAGTCCCAAGTAGCATCTCCAGCCATAGGAGTAGCATCCTAGCAAAATAAAACTTCTAAAACAATTTTTAAATTACTTTATACTTCTTTTTTGGAGAAAACGCCTTTTTTGTGAATGTTCGGAAAAATGTTTAAATACCTCTTTTTTTCCTTAAAAGAATCTTAGAGTGGCATGCAGCCTGAAGCTCTCTGGGCACTTGTGCAGCGAGACGCAGCAGTCCCCACTCCCCTTTAATCTTTGGCGCCGGGCTCGGAATCATGGCATTTGACAACCTCACGCAATGGGTGCCATGGATACAAGCACTGCTCTTGCTCCCGTCATGGATGACTGTTACGAACGAAATTCCAAGCGCCGTGCTTTTTCCGACACACTTTGAATGTATTGTCTACTTTTCACTTCATAATCATTTAACAAGGAATGTCGGTTATACTGTCCCTTTATTACCATTGAGGAAATCACTCGCCATGGTGAGGTGAAATCATTTCCTGAAGTGCCCTGGCATTAAGGGACAGAAGTGTGTGATGTGAACGCACCACTCTCAATCTCTGAAACCTGTGGTCTTAGCCACTACATGCCCTTCATTGCGATTAAAAGGCATTTTTATACTTGATACCGATCACAATCTTCAGGCATGAACGCATAGTCGAAATGACGTTATGGAAGTCTTATGGAAAAAGCCAATGCATATACCCAGGGTCTACAGGGCAAAAAATGATCTATACTAAATCTTCTCAGAAATTCTCATCTTAAATAGGAATTCTGAGGGGAGAAGTTTTGCTGAGATATCAAATGTAGTTAGTAGGAACAGCAGCTGTACTAACTGCGTTTTTACACCCTAAAACACTAAGAAGGAATCCGGAAAATCCGTTTTATGCTCCCCCAGCACGCGGCGCTTTTGATTAAACTTCAAGTTTTCAGACATTTACCCTTTTTTTGATCCAGGTATAATTTTAAAACAGTTATGTTTTATTCAGCGTGGAAGACCTACCTTTGTCAGAAAAGGAACAGATTATTTTGGTGTCAAAATTCCCCTCACAAATGTCATTGTTCACATTTTTGCTTCTGCATTAATGAAAGAAGAATTTCAATAGGCGTTTCCTGTATTGCGAGATCTATTCTGACTGCAGGATTTCAAAGAACGAGAAATGGATTGTTAGGGAAATCTGAAGCTTGTATTAAAAGTTCAATTCGCTGAGCAGTCAAAAGAACTGTGGGCGAGGAAAACAAAGAATATTTTACTCAACCAACTTTTCCATAAAAAAAGTCACGCAATTTACAACATTTGATTCCTTTGCCTCTTTGTCATTCAGAAATAATACATCAAAACGAGTTTTTTCGTTCTCTCTTAATTTCGCAGGCATAGAGAGTAGTTGGTTCCTGCAAATAATCTTTCCTAAGATTTAAAAGAAATCGATAAAGAGAAAAATGATGAGTATGGAGAGAGACATGGTGTCAGTTCAAGCCTTTGATAAAAATTAAAATCCTCCTTTCTACAGTAAGTAGTGTAAATCGTTAGCAATAACACTTTCATTTTTATAAATACTATAGTGAGAGAGAGTAAAATAGTGGTTTATGGAAACACATACACTAGCATGAAGCTAGTGTATTCTAGGACTAAGCCTGCTTAGTGCGTAGGTAATCATCGAGAGCTGGTATCTCTCCGGAAGAAACTCAAAACGAATACACTGCTCCGTGACCTTCTTTCGAGTCCCAAGTAGCATCTCCAGCCATAGGAGTAGCGTCCTAGCAAAATAAAACTTCTAAAACAATTTTTAAATTACTTTATACTTCTTTTTTGGAGAAAACGCCTTCTTTGTGAATGTTCGGAAAAATGTTTAAATACCTCTTTTTCCTTAAAAGAATCTTAGAGTGGCATGCAGCCTGAAGCTCTCTGGGCACTTGTGCAGCGAGACGCAGCAGTCCCCACTCCCCTTTAATCTTTGGCGCCGGGCTCGGAATCATGGCATTTGACAACCTCACACAATGGGTGCCATGGATACAAGCACTGCTCTTGCTCCCGTCATGGATGACTGTTACGAACGAAATTCCAAGCGCCGTGCTTTTTCCGACACACTTTGAATGTATTGTCTACTTTTCACTTCATAATCATTTAACAAGGAAGGTCGGTTATACTGTCCCTTTATTACCATTGAGGAAATCACTCGCCATGGTGAGGTGAAATCATTTCCTGAAGTGCCCTGGCATTAAGGGACAGAAGTGTGTGATGTGAACGCACCACTCTCAATCTCTGAAACCTGTGGTCTTAGCCACTACATGCCCTTCAGTGCGATTAAAAAGGCATTTTTATACTTGATACCGATCACAATCTTCAGGCATGAACGCATAGTCGAAATGACGTTATGGAAGTCTTATGGAAAAAGCCAATGCATATACCCAGGGTCTACAGGGCAAAAAATGATCTATACTAAATCTTCTCAGAAATTCTCATCTTAAATAGGAATTCTGAGGGGAGAAGTTTTGCTGAGATATCAAATGTAGTTAGTAGGAACAGCAGCTGTACTGACTGCGTTTTTACACCCTAAAACACTAAGAAGGAATCCGGAAAATCCGTTTTATGCTCCCCCAGCACGCGGCGCTTTTGATTAAACTTCAAGTTTTCAGACATTTACCCTTTTTTTGATCCAGGTATAATTTTAAAACAGTTATGTTTTATTCAGCGTGGAAGACCTACCTTTGTCAGAAAAGGAACAGATTATTTTGGTGTCAAAATTCCCCTCACAAATGTCATTGTTCACATTTTTGCTTCTGCATTAATGAAAGAAGAATTTCAATAGGCGTTTCCTGTATTGCGAGATCTATTCTGACTGCAGGATTTCAAAGAACGAGAAATGGATTGTTAGGGAAATCTGAAGCTTGTATTAAAAGTTCAATTCGCTGAGCAGTCAAAAGAACTGTGGGCGAGGAAAACAAAGAATATTTTACTCAACCAACTTTTCCATAAAAAAAGTCACGCAATTTACAACATTTGATTCCTTTGCCTCTTTGTCATTCAGAAATAATACATCAAAACGAGTTTTTTCGTTCTCTCTTAATTTCGCAGGCATAGAGAGTAGTTGGTTCCTGCAAATAATCTTTCCTAAGATTTAAAAGAAATCGATAAAGAGAAAAATGATGAGTATGGAGAGAGACATGGTGTCAGTTCAAGCCTTTGATAAAAATTAAAATCCTCCTTTCTACAGTAAGTAGTGTAAATCGTTAGCAATAACACTTTCATTTTTATAAATACTATAGTGAGAGAGAGTAAAATAGTGGTTTATGGAAACACATACACTAGCATGAAGCTAGTGTATTCTAGGACTAAGCCTGCTTAGTGCGTAGGTAATCATCGAGAGCTGGTATCTCTCCGGAAGAAACTCAAAACGAATACACTGCTCCGTGACCTTCTTTCGAGTCCCAAGTAGCATCTCCAGCCATAGGAGTAGCGTCCTAGCAAAATAAAACTTCTAAAACAATTTTTAAATTACTTTATACTTCTTTTTTGGAGAAAACGCCTTCTTTGTGAATGTTCGGAAAAATGTTTAAATACCTCTTTTTTTCCTTAAAAGAATCTTAGAGTGGCATGCAGCCTGAAGCTCTCTGGGCACTTGTGCAGCGAGACGCAGCAGTCCCCACTCCCCTTTAATCTTTGGCGCCGGGCTCGGAATCATGGCATTTGACAACCTCACACAATGGGTGCCATGGATACAAGCACTGCTCTTGCTCCCGTCATGGATGACTGTTACGAACGAAATTCCAAGCGCCGTGCTTTTTCCGACACACTTTGAATGTATTGTCTACTTTTCACTTCATAATCATTTAACAAGGAATGTCGGTTATACTGTCCCTTTATTACCATTGAGGAAATCACTCGCCATGGTGAGGTGAAATCATTTCCTGAAGTGCCCTGGCATTAAGGGACAGAAGTGTGTGATGTGAACGCACCACTCTCAATCTCTGAAACCTGTGGTCTTAGCCACTACATGCCCTTCAGTGCGATTAAAAAGGCATTTTTATACTTGATACCGATCACAATCTTCAGGCATGAACGCATAGTCGAAATGACGTTATGGAAGTCTTATGGAAAAAGCCAATGCATATACCCAGGGTCTACAGGGCAAAAAATGATCTATACTAAATCTTCTCAGAAATTCTCATCTTAAATAGGAATTCTGAGGGGAGAAGTTTTGCTGAGATATCAAATGTAGTTAGTAGGAACAGCAGCTGTACTAACTGCGTTTTTACACCCTAAAACACTAAGAAGGAATCCGGAAAATCCGTTTTATGCTCCCCCAGCACGCGGCGCTTTTGATTAAACTTCAAGTTTTCAGACATTTACCCTTTTTTTGATCCAGGTATAATTTTAAAACAGTTATGTTTTATTCAGCGTGGAAGACCTACCTTTGTCAGAAAAGGAACAGATTATTTTGGTGTCAAAATTCCCCTCACAAATGTCATTGTTCACATTTTTGCTTCTGCATTAATGAAAGAAGAATTTCAATAGGCGTTTCCTGTATTGCGAGATCTATTCTGACTGCAGGATTTCAAAGAACGAGAAATGGATTGTTAGGGAAATCTGAAGCTTGTATTAAAAGTTCAATTCGCTGAGCAGTCAAAAGAACTGTGGGCGAGGAAAACAAAGAATATTTTACTCAACCAACTTTTCCATAAAAAAAGTCACGCAATTTACAACATTTGATTCCTTTGCCTCTTTGTCATTCAGAAATAATACATCAAAACGAGTTTTTTCGTTCTCTCTTAATTTCGCAGGCATAGAGAGTAGTTGGTTCCTGCAAATAATCTTTCCTAAGATTTAAAAGAAATCGATAAAGAGAAAAATGATGAGTATGGAGAGAGACATGGTGTCAGTTCAAGCCTTTGATAAAAATTAAAATCCTCCTTTCTACAGTAAGTAGTGTAAATCGTTAGCAATAACACTTTCATTTTTATAAATACTATAGTGAGAGAGAGTAAAATAGTGGTTTATGGAAACACATACACTAGCATGAAGCTAGTGTATTCTAGGACTAAGCCTGCTTAGTGCGTAGGTAATCATCGAGAGCTGGTATCTCTCCGGAAGAAACTCAAAACGAATACACTGCTCCGTGACCTTCTTTCGAGTCCCAAGTAGCATCTCCAGCCATAGGAGTAGCGTCCTAGCAAAATAAAACTTCTAAAACAATTTTTAAATTACTTTATACTTCTTTTTTGGAGAAAACGCCTTCTTTGTGAATGTTCGGAAAAATGTTTAAATACCTCTTTTTTTCCTTAAAAGAATCTTAGAGTGGCATGCAGCCTGAAGCTCTCTGGGCACTTGTGCAGCGAGACGCAGCAGTCCCCACTCCCCTTTAATCTTTGGCGCCGGGCTCGGAATCATGGCATTTGACAACCTCACACAATGGGTGCCATGGATACAAGCACTGCTCTTGCTCCCGTCATGGATGACTGTTACGAACGAAATTCCAAGCGCCGTGCTTTTTCCGACACACTTTGAATGTATTGTCTACTTTTCACTTCATAATCATTTAACAAGGAATGTCGGTTATACTGTCCCTTTATTACCATTGAGGAAATCACTCGCCATGGTGAGGTGAAATCATTTCCTGAAGTGCCCTGGCATTAAGGGACAGAAGTGTGTGATGTGAACGCACCACTCTCAATCTCTGAAACCTGTGGTCTTAGCCACTACATGCCCTTCAGTGCGATTAAAAAGGCATTTTTATACTTGATACCGATCACAATCTTCAGGCATGAACGCATAGTCGAAATGACGTTATGGAAGTCTTATGGAAAAAGCCAATGCATATACCCAGGGTCTACAGGGCAAAAAATGATCTATACTAAATCTTCTCAGAAATTCTCATCTTAAATAGGAATTCTGAGGGGAGAAGTTTTGCTGAGATATCAAATGTAGTTAGTAGGAACAGCAGCTGTACTAACTGCGTTTTTACACCCTAAAACACTAAGAAGGAATCCGGAAAATCCGTTTTATGCTCCCCCAGCACGCGGCGCTTTTGATTAAACTTCAAGTTTTCAGACATTTACCCTTTTTTTGATCCAGGTATAATTTTAAAACAGTTATGTTTTATTCAGCGTGGAAGACCTACCTTTGTCAGAAAAGGAACAGATTATTTTGGTGTCAAAATTCCCCTCACAAATGTCATTGTTCACATTTTTGCTTCTGCATTAATGAAAGAAGAATTTCAATAGGCGTTTCCTGTATTGCGAGATCTATTCTGACTGCAGGATTTCAAAGAACGAGAAATGGATTGTTAGGGAAATCTGAAGCTTGTATTAAAAGTTCAATTCGCTGAGCAGTCAAAAGAACTGTGGGCGAGGAAAACAAAGAATATTTTACTCAACCAACTTTTCCATAAAAAAAGTCACGCAATTTACAACATTTGATTCCTTTGCCTCTTTGTCATTCAGAAATAATACATCAAAACGAGTTTTTTCGTTCTCTCTTAATTTCGCAGGCATAGAGAGTAGTTGGTTCCTGCAAATAATCTTTCCTAAGATTTAAAAGAAATCGATAAAGAGAAAAATGATGAGTATGGAGAGAGACATGGTGTCAGTTCAAGCCTTTGATAAAAATTAAAATCCTCCTTTCTACAGTAAGTAGTGTAAATCGTTAGCAATAACACTTTCATTTTTATAAATACTATAGTGAGAGAGAGTAAAATAGTGGTTTATGGAAACACATACACTAGCATGAAGCTAGTGTATTCTAGGACTAAGCCTGCTTAGTGCGTAGGTAATCATCGAGAGCTGGTATCTCTCCGGAAGAAACTCAAAACGAATACACTGCTCCGTGACCTTCTTTCGAGTCCCAAGTAGCATCTCCAGCCATAGGAGTAGCGTCCTAGCAAAATAAAACTTCTAAAACAATTTTTAAATTACTTTATACTTCTTTTTTGGAGAAAACGCCTTCTTTGTGAATGTTCGGAAAAATGTTTAAATACCTCTTTTTTTCCTTAAAAGAATCTTAGAGTGGCATGCAGCCTGAAGCTCTCTGGGCACTTGTGCAGCGAGACGCAGCAGTCCCCACTCCCCTTTAATCTTTGGCGCCGGGCTCGGAATCATGGCATTTGACAACCTCACACAATGGGTGCCATGGATACAAGCACTGCTCTTGCTCCCGTCATGGATGACTGTTACGAACGAAATTCCAAGCGCCGTGCTTTTTCCGACACACTTTGAATGTATTGTCTACTTTTCACTTCATAATCATTTAACAAGGAATGTCGGTTATACTGTCCCTTTATTACCATTGAGGAAATCACTCGCCATGGTGAGGTGAAATCATTTCCTGAAGTGCCCTGGCATTAAGGGACAGAAGTGTGTGATGTGAACGCACCACTCTCAATCTCTGAAACCTGTGGTCTTAGCCACTACATGCCCTTCAGTGCGATTAAAAAGGCATTTTTATACTTGATACCGATCACAATCTTCAGGCATGAACGCATAGTCGAAATGACGTTATGGAAGTCTTATGGAAAAAGCCAATGCATATACCCAGGGTCTACAGGGCAAAAAATGATCTATACTAAATCTTCTCAGAAATTCTCATCTTAAATAGGAATTCTGAGGGGAGAAGTTTTGCTGAGATATCAAATGTAGTTAGTAGGAACAGCAGCTGTACTAACTGCGTTTTTACACCCTAAAACACTAAGAAGGAATCCGGAAAATCCGTTTTATGCTCCCCCAGCACGCGGCGCTTTTGATTAAACTTCAAGTTTTCAGACATTTACCCTTTTTTTGATCCAGGTATAATTTTAAAACAGTTATGTTTTATTCAGCGTGGAAGACCTACCTTTGTCAGAAAAGGAACAGATTATTTTGGTGTCAAAATTCCCCTCACAAATGTCATTGTTCACATTTTTGCTTCTGCATTAATGAAAGAAGAATTTCAATAGGCGTTTCCTGTATTGCGAGATCTATTCTGACTGCAGGATTTCAAAGAACGAGAAATGGATTGTTAGGGAAATCTGAAGCTTGTATTAAAAGTTCAATTCGCTGAGCAGTCAAAAGAACTGTGGGCGAGGAAAACAAAGAATATTTTACTCAACCAACTTTTCCATAAAAAAAGTCACGCAATTTACAACATTTGATTCCTTTGCCTCTTTGTCATTCAGAAATAATACATCAAAACGAGTTTTTTCGTTCTCTCTTAATTTCGCAGGCATAGAGAGTAGTTGGTTCCTGCAAATAATCTTTCCTAAGATTTAAAAGAAATCGATAAAGAGAAAAATGATGAGTATGGAGAGAGACATGGTGTCAGTTCAAGCCTTTGATAAAAATTAAAATCCTCCTTTCTACAGTAAGTAGTGTAAATCGTTAGCAATAACACTTTCATTTTTATAAATACTATAGTGAGAGAGAGTAAAATAGTGGTTTATGGAAACACATACACTAGCATGAAGCTAGTGTATTCTAGGACTAAGCCTGCTTAGTGCGTAGGTAATCATCGAGAGCTGGTATCTCTCCGGAAGAAACTCAAAACGAATACACTGCTCCGTGACCTTCTTTCGAGTCCCAAGTAGCATCTCCAGCCATAGGAGTAGCGTCCTAGCAAAATAAAACTTCTAAAACAATTTTTAAATTACTTTATACTTCTTTTTTGGAGAAAACGCCTTCTTTGTGAATGTTCGGAAAAATGTTTAAATACCTCTTTTTTTCCTTAAAAGAATCTTAGAGTGGCATGCAGCCTGAAGCTCTCTGGGCACTTGTGCAGCGAGACGCAGCAGTCCCCACTCCCCTTTAATCTTTGGCGCCGGGCTCGGAATCATGGCATTTGACAACCTCACACAATGGGTGCCATGGATACAAGCACTGCTCTTGCTCCCGTCATGGATGACTGTTACGAACGAAATTCCAAGCGCCGTGCTTTTTCCGACACACTTTGAATGTATTGTCTACTTTTCACTTCATAATCATTTAACAAGGAATGTCGGTTATACTGTCCCTTTATTACCATTGAGGAAATCACTCGCCATGGTGAGGTGAAATCATTTCCTGAAGTGCCCTGGCATTAAGGGACAGAAGTGTGTGATGTGAACGCACCACTCTCAATCTCTGAAACCTGTGGTCTTAGCCACTACATGCCCTTCAGTGCGATTAAAAAGGCATTTTTATACTTGATACCGATCACAATCTTCAGGCATGAACGCATAGTCGAAATGACGTTATGGAAGTCTTATGGAAAAAGCCAATGCATATACCCAGGGTCTACAGGGCAAAAAATGATCTATACTAAATCTTCTCAGAAATTCTCATCTTAAATAGGAATTCTGAGGGGAGAAGTTTTGCTGAGATATCAAATGTAGTTAGTAGGAACAGCAGCTGTACTAACTGCGTTTTTACACCCTAAAACACTAAGAAGGAATCCGGAAAATCCGTTTTATGCTCCCCCAGCACGCGGCGCTTTTGATTAAACTTCAAGTTTTCAGACATTTACCCTTTTTTTGATCCAGGTATAATTTTAAAACAGTTATGTTTTATTCAGCGTGGAAGACCTACCTTTGTCAGAAAAGGAACAGATTATTTTGGTGTCAAAATTCCCCTCACAAATGTCATTGTTCACATTTTTGCTTCTGCATTAATGAAAGAAGAATTTCAATAGGCGTTTCCTGTATTGCGAGATCTATTC
This sequence comes from Manis pentadactyla, assembly GCF_030020395.1. Taxonomy (NCBI): domain Eukaryota; kingdom Metazoa; phylum Chordata; class Mammalia; order Pholidota; family Manidae; genus Manis; species Manis pentadactyla. The sequence goes on along the minus strand of NW_026644685.1, from coordinate 177,923 downwards.
TGACTGCAGGATTTCAAAGAACGAGAAATGGATTGTTAGGGAAATCTGAAGCTTGTATTAAAAGTTCAATTCGCTGAGCAGTCAAAAGAACTGTGGGCGAGGAAAACAAAGAATATTTTACTCAACCAACTTTTCCATAAAAAAAGTCACGCAATTTACAACATTTGATTCCTTTGCCTCTTTGTCATTCAGAAATAATACATCAAAACGAGTTTTTTCGTTCTCTCTTAATTTCGCAGGCATAGAGAGTAGTTGGTTCCTGCAAATAATCTTTCCTAAGATTTAAAAGAAATCGATAAAGAGAAAAATGATGAGTATGGAGAGAGACATGGTGTCAGTTCAAGCCTTTGATAAAAATTAAAATCCTCCTTTCTACAGTAAGTAGTGTAAATCGTTAGCAATAACACTTTCATTTTTATAAATACTATAGTGAGAGAGAGTAAAATAGTGGTTTATGGAAACACATACACTAGCATGAAGCTAGTGTATTCTAGGACTAAGCCTGCTTAGTGCGTAGGTAATCATCGAGAGCTGGTATCTCTCCGGAAGAAACTCAAAACGAATACACTGCTCCGTGACCTTCTTTAGAGTCCCAAGTAGCATCTCCAGCCATAGGAGTAGCATCCTAGCAAAATAAAACTTCTAAAACAATTTTTAAATTACTTTATACTTCTTTTTTGGAGAAAACGCCTTTTTTGTGAATGTTCGGAAAAATGTTTAAATACCTCTTTTTTTCCTTAAAAGAATCTTAGAGTGGCATGCAGCCTGAAGCTCTCTGGGCACTTGTGCAGCGAGACGCAGCAGTCCCCACTCCCCTTTAATCTTTGGCGCCGGGCTCGGAATCATGGCATTTGACAACCTCACACAATGGGTGCCATGGATACAAGCACTGCTCTTGCTCCCGTCATGGATGACTGTTACGAACGAAATTCCAAGCGCCGTGCTTTTTCCGACACACTTTGAATGTATTGTCTACTTTTCACTTCATAATCATTTAACAAGGAATGTCGGTTATACTGTCCCTTTATTACCATTGAGGAAATCACTCGCCATGGTGAGGTGAAATCATTTCCTGAAGTGCCCTGGCATTAAGGGACAGAAGTGTGTGATGTGAACGCACCACTCTCAATCTCTGAAACCTGTGGTCTTAGCCACTACATGCCCTTCAGTGCGATTAAAAAGGCATTTTTATACTTGATACCGATCACAATCTTCAGGCATGAACGCATAGTCGAAATGACGTTATGGAAGTCTTATGGAAAAAGCCAATGCATATACCCAGGGTCTACAGGGCAAAAAATGATCTATACTAAATCTTCTCAGAAATTCTCATCTTAAATAGGAATTCTGAGGGGAGAAGTTTTGCTGAGATATCAAATGTAGTTAGTAGGAACAGCAGCTGTACTAACTGCGTTTTTACACCCTAAAACACTAAGAAGGAATCCGGAAAATCCGTTTTATGCTCCCCCAGCACGCGGCGCTTTTGATTAAACTTCAAGTTTTCAGACATTTACCCTTTTTTTGATCCAGGTATAATTTTAAAACAGTTATGTTTTATTCAGCGTGGAAGACCTACCTTTGTCAGAAAAGGAACAGATTATTTTGGTGTCAAAATTCCCCTCACAAATGTCATTGTTCACATTTTTGCTTCTGCATTAATGAAAGAAGAATTTCAATAGGCGTTTCCTGTATTGCGAGATCTATTCTGACTGCAGGATTTCAAAGAACGAGAAATGGATTGTTAGGGAAATCTGAAGCTTGTATTAAAAGTTCAATTCGCTGAGCAGTCAAAAGAACTGTGGGCGAGGAAAACAAAGAATATTTTACTCAACCAACTTTTCCATAAAAAAAGTCACGCAATTTACAACATTTGATTCCTTTGCCTCTTTGTCATTCAGAAATAATACATCAAAACGAGTTTTTTCGTTCTCTCTTAATTTCGCAGGCATAGAGAGTAGTTGGTTCCTGCAAATAATCTTTCCTAAGATTTAAAAGAAATCGATAAAGAGAAAAATGATGAGTATGGAGAGAGACATGGTGTCAGTTCAAGCCTTTGATAAAAATTAAAATCCTCCTTTCTACAGTAAGTAGTGTAAATCGTTAGCAATAACACTTTCATTTTTATAAATACTATAGTGAGAGAGAGTAAAATAGTGGTTTATGGAAACACATACACTAGCATGAAGCTAGTGTATTCTAGGACTAAGCCTGCTTAGTGCGTAGGTAATCATCGAGAGCTGGTATCTCTCCGGAAGAAACTCAAAACGAATACACTGCTCCGTGACCTTCTTTCGAGTCCCAAGTAGCATCTCCAGCCATAGGAGTAGCGTCCTAGCAAAATAAAACTTCTAAAACAATTTTTAAATTACTTTATACTTCTTTTTTGGAGAAAACGCCTTCTTTGTGAATGTTCGGAAAAATGTTTAAATACCTCTTTTTTTCCTTAAAAGAATCTTAGAGTGGCATGCAGCCTGAAGCTCTCTGGGCACTTGTGCAGCGAGACGCAGCAGTCCCCACTCCCCTTTAATCTTTGGCGCCGGGCTCGGAATCATGGCATTTGACAACCTCACACAATGGGTGCCATGGATACAAGCACTGCTCTTGCTCCCGTCATGGATGACTGTTACGAACGAAATTCCAAGCGCCGTGCTTTTTCCGACACACTTTGAATGTATTGTCTACTTTTCACTTCATAATCATTTAACAAGGAATGTCGGTTATACTGTCCCTTTATTACCATTGAGGAAATCACTCGCCATGGTGAGGTGAAATCATTTCCTGAAGTGCCCTGGCATTAAGGGACAGAAGTGTGTGATGTGAACGCACCACTCTCAATCTCTGAAACCTGTGGTCTTAGCCACTACATGCCCTTCAGTGCGATTAAAAAGGCATTTTTATACTTGATACCGATCACAATCTTCAGGCATGAACGCATAGTCGAAATGACGTTATGGAAGTCTTATGGAAAAAGCCAATGCATATACCCAGGGTCTACAGGGCAAAAAATGATCTATACTAAATCTTCTCAGAAATTCTCATCTTAAATAGGAATTCTGAGGGGAGAAGTTTTGCTGAGATATCAAATGTAGTTAGTAGGAACAGCAGCTGTACTAACTGCGTTTTTACACCCTAAAACACTAAGAAGGAATCCGGAAAATCCGTTTTATGCTCCCCCAGCACGCGGCGCTTTTGATTAAACTTCAAGTTTTCAGACATTTACCCTTTTTTTGATCCAGGTATAATTTTAAAACAGTTATGTTTTATTCAGCGTGGAAGACCTACCTTTGTCAGAAAAGGAACAGATTATTTTGGTGTCAAAATTCCCCTCACAAATGTCATTGTTCACATTTTTGCTTCTGCATTAATGAAAGAAGAATTTCAATAGGCGTTTCCTGTATTGCGAGATCTATTCTGACTGCAGGATTTCAAAGAACGAGAAATGGATTGTTAGGGAAATCTGAAGCTTGTATTAAAAGTTCAATTCGCTGAGCAGTCAAAAGAACTGTGGGCGAGGAAAACAAAGAATATTTTACTCAACCAACTTTTCCATAAAAAAAGTCACGCAATTTACAACATTTGATTCCTTTGCCTCTTTGTCATTCAGAAATAATACATCAAAACGAGTTTTTTCGTTCTCTCTTAATTTCGCAGGCATAGAGAGTAGTTGGTTCCTGCAAATAATCTTTCCTAAGATTTAAAAGAAATCGATAAAGAGAAAAATGATGAGTATGGAGAGAGACATGGTGTCAGTTCAAGCCTTTGATAAAAATTAAAATCCTCCTTTCTACAGTAAGTAGTGTAAATCGTTAGCAATAACACTTTCATTTTTATAAATACTATAGTGAGAGAGAGTAAAATAGTGGTTTATGGAAACACATACACTAGCATGAAGCTAGTGTATTCTAGGACTAAGCCTGCTTAGTGCGTAGGTAATCATCGAGAGCTGGTATCTCTCCGGAAGAAACTCAAAACGAATACACTGCTCCGTGACCTTCTTTCGAGTCCCAAGTAGCATCTCCAGCCATAGGAGTAGCATCCTAGCAAAATAAAACTTCTAAAACAATTTTTAAATTACTTTATACTTCTTTTTTGGAGAAAACGCCTTTTTTGTGAATGTTCGGAAAAATGTTTAAATACCTCTTTTTTTCCTTAAAAGAATCTTAGAGTGGCATGCAGCCTGAAGCTTTCTGGGCACTTGTGCAGCGAGACGCAGCAGTCCCCACTCCCCTTTAATCTTTGGCGCCGGGCTCGGAATCATGGCATTTGACAACCTCACACAATGGGTGCCATGGATACAAGCACTGCTCTTGCTCCCGTCATGGATGACTGTTACGAACGAAATTCCAAGCGCCGTGCTTTTTCCGACACACTTTGAATGTATTGTCTACTTTTCACTTCATAATCATTTAACAAGGAATGTCGGTTATACTGTCCCTTTATTACCATTGAGGAAATCACTCGCCATGGTGAGGTGAAATCATTTCCTGAAGTGCCCTGGCATTAAGGGACAGAAGTGTGTGATGTGAACGCACCACTCTCAATCTCTGAAACCTGTGGTCTTAGCCACTACATGCCCTTCAGTGCGATTAAAAAGGCATTTTTATACTTGATACCGATCACAATCTTCAGGCATGAACGCATAGTCGAAATGACGTTATGGAAGTCTTATGGAAAAAGCCAATGCATATACCCAGGGTCTACAGGGCAAAAAATGATCTATACTAAATCTTCTCAGAAATTCTCATCTTAAATAGGAATTCTGAGGGGAGAAGTTTTGCTGAGATATCAAATGTAGTTAGTAGGAACAGCAGCTGTACTAACTGCGTTTTTACACCCTAAAACACTAAGAAGGAATCCGGAAAATCCGTTTTATGCTCCCCCAGCACGCGGCGCTTTTGATTAAACTTCAAGTTTTCAGACATTTACCCTTTTTTTGATCCAGGTATAATTTTAAAACAGTTATGTTTTATTCAGCGTGGAAGACCTACCTTTGTCAGAAAAGGAACAGATTATTTTGGTGTCAAAATTCCCCTCACAAATGTCATTGTTCACATTTTTGCTTCTGCATTAATGAAAGAAGAATTTCAATAGGCGTTTCCTGTATTGCGAGATCTATTCTGACTGCAGGATTTCAAAGAACGAGAAATGGATTGTTAGGGAAATCTGAAGCTTGTATTAAAAGTTCAATTCGCTGAGCAGTCAAAAGAACTGTGGGCGAGGAAAACAAAGAATATTTTACTCAACCAACTTTTCCATAAAAAAAGTCACGCAATTTACAACATTTGATTCCTTTGCCTCTTTGTCATTCAGAAATAATACATCAAAACGAGTTTTTTCGTTCTCTCTTAATTTCGCAGGCATAGAGAGTAGTTGGTTCCTGCAAATAATCTTTCCTAAGATTTAAAAGAAATCGATAAAGAGAAAAATGATGAGTATGGAGAGAGACATGGTGTCAGTTCAAGCCTTTGATAAAAATTAAAATCCTCCTTTCTACAGTAAGTAGTGTAAATCGTTAGCAATAACACTTTCATTTTTATAAATACTATAGTGAGAGAGAGTAAAATAGTGGTTTATGGAAACACATACACTAGCATGAAGCTAGTGTATTCTAGGACTAAGCCTGCTTAGTGCGTAGGTAATCATCGAGAGCTGGTATCTCTCCGGAAGAAACTCAAAACGAATACACTGCTCCGTGACCTTCTTTCGAGTCCCAAGTAGCATCTCCAGCCATAGGAGTAGCATCCTAGCAAAATAAAACTTCTAAAACAATTTTTAAATTACTTTATACTTCTTTTTTGGAGAAAACGCCTTTTTTGTGAATGTTCGGAAAAATGTTTAAATACCTCTTTTTTTCCTTAAAAGAATCTTAGAGTGGCATGCAGCCTGAAGCTCTCTGGGCACTTGTGCAGCGAGACGCAGCAGTCCCCACTCCCCTTTAATCTTTGGCGCCGGGCTCGGAATCATGGCATTTGACAACCTCACACAATGGGTGCCATGGATACAAGCACTGCTCTTGCTCCCGTCATGGATGACTGTTACGAACGAAATTCCAAGCGCCGTGCTTTTTCCGACACACTTTGAATGTATTGTCTACTTTTCACTTCATAATCATTTAACAAGGAATGTCGGTTATACTGTCCCTTTATTACCATTGAGGAAATCACTCGCCATGGTGAGGTGAAATCATTTCCTGAAGTGCCCTGGCATTAAGGGACAGAAGTGTGTGATGTGAACGCACCACTCTCAATCTCTGAAACCTGTGGTCTTAGCCACTACATGCCCTTCAGTGCGATTAAAAAGGCATTTTTATACTTGATACCGATCACAATCTTCAGGCATGAACGCATAGTCGAAATGACGTTATGGAAGTCTTATGGAAAAAGCCAATGCATATACCCAGGGTCTACAGGGCAAAAAATGATCTATACTAAATCTTCTCAGAAATTCTCATCTTAAATAGGAATTCTGAGGGGAGAAGTTTTGCTGAGATATCAAATGTAGTTAGTAGGAACAGCAGCTGTACTAACTGCGTTTTTACACCCTAAAACACTAAGAAGGAATCCGGAAAATCCGTTTTATGCTCCCCCAGCACGCGGCGCTTTTGATTAAACTTCAAGTTTTCAGACATTTACCCTTTTTTTGATCCAGGTATAATTTTAAAACAGTTATGTTTTATTCAGCGTGGAAGACCTACCTTTGTCAGAAAAGGAACAGATTATTTTGGTGTCAAAATTCCCCTCACAAATGTCATTGTTCACATTTTTGCTTCTGCATTAATGAAAGAAGAATTTCAATAGGCGTTTCCTGTATTGCGAGATCTATTCTGACTGCAGGATTTCAAAGAACGAGAAATGGATTGTTAGGGAAATCTGAAGCTTGTATTAAAAGTTCAATTCGCTGAGCAGTCAAAAGAACTGTGGGCGAGGAAAACAAAGAATATTTTACTCAACCAACTTTTCCATAAAAAAAGTCACGCAATTTACAACATTTGATTCCTTTGCCTCTTTGTCATTCAGAAATAATACATCAAAACGAGTTTTTTCGTTCTCTCTTAATTTCGCAGGCATAGAGAGTAGTTGGTTCCTGCAAATAATCTTTCCTAAGATTTAAAAGAAATCGATAAAGAGAAAAATGATGAGTATGGAGAGAGACATGGTGTCAGTTCAAGCCTTTGATAAAAATTAAAATCCTCCTTTCTACAGTAAGTAGTGTAAATCGTTAGCAATAACACTTTCATTTTTATAAATACTATAGTGAGAGAGAGTAAAATAGTGGTTTATGGAAACACATACACTAGCATGAAGCTAGTGTATTCTAGGACTAAGCCTGCTTAGTGCGTAGGTAATCATCGAGAGCTGGTATCTCTCCGGAAGAAACTCAAAACGAATACACTGCTCCGTGACCTTCTTTCGAGTCCCAAGTAGCATCTCCAGCCATAGGAGTAGCGTCCTAGCAAAATAAAACTTCTAAAACAATTTTTAAATTACTTTATACTTCTTTTTTGGAGAAAACGCCTTCTTTGTGAATGTTCGGAAAAATGTTTAAATACCTCTTTTTCCTTAAAAGAATCTTAGAGTGGCATGCAGCCTGAAGCTCTCTGGGCACTTGTGCAGCGAGACGCAGCAGTCCCCACTCCCCTTTAATCTTTGGCGCCGGGCTCGGAATCATGGCATTTGACAACCTCACACAATGGGTGCCATGGATACAAGCACTGCTCTTGCTCCCGTCATGGATGACTGTTACGAACGAAATTCCAAGCGCCGTGCTTTTTCCGACACACTTTGAATGTATTGTCTACTTTTCACTTCATAATCATTTAACAAGGAATGTCGGTTATACTGTCCCTTTATTACCATTGAGGAAATCACTCGCCATGGTGAGGTGAAATCATTTCCTGAAGTGCCCTGGCATTAAGGGACAGAAGTGTGTGATGTGAACGCACCACTCTCAATCTCTGAAACCTGTGGTCTTAGCCACTACATGCCCTTCAGTGCGATTAAAAAGGCATTTTTATACTTGATACCGATCACAATCTTCAGGCATGAACGCATAGTCGAAATGACGTTATGGAAGTCTTATGGAAAAAGCCAATGCATATACCCAGGGTCTACAGGGCAAAAAATGATCTATACTAAATCTTCTCAGAAATTCTCATCTTAAATAGGAATTCTGAGGGGAGAAGTTTTGCTGAGATATCAAATGTAGTTAGTAGGAACAGCAGCTGTACTGACTGCGTTTTTACACCCTAAAACACTAAGAAGGAATCCGGAAAATCCGTTTTATGCTCCCCCAGCACGCGGCGCTTTTGATTAAACTTCAAGTTTTCAGACATTTACCCTTTTTTTGATCCAGGTATAATTTTAAAACAGTTATGTTTTATTCAGCGTGGAAGACCTACCTTTGTCAGAAAAGGAACAGATTATTTTGGTGTCAAAATTCCCCTCACAAATGTCATTGTTCACATTTTTGCTTCTGCATTAATGAAAGAAGAATTTCAATAGGCGTTTCCTGTATTGCGAGATCTATTCTGACTGCAGGATTTCAAAGAACGAGAAATGGATTGTTAGGGAAATCTGAAGCTTGTATTAAAAGTTCAATTCGCTGAGCAGTCAAAAGAACTGTGGGCGAGGAAAACAAAGAATATTTTACTCAACCAACTTTTCCATAAAAAAAGTCACGCAATTTACAACATTTGATTCCTTTGCCTCTTTGTCATTCAGAAATAATACATCAAAACGAGTTTTTTCGTTCTCTCTTAATTTCGCAGGCATAGAGAGTAGTTGGTTCCTGCAAATAATCTTTCCTAAGATTTAAAAGAAATCGATAAAGAGAAAAATGATGAGTATGGAGAGAGACATGGTGTCAGTTCAAGCCTTTGATAAAAATTAAAATCCTCCTTTCTACAGTAAGTAGTGTAAATCGTTAGCAATAACACTTTCATTTTTATAAATACTATAGTGAGAGAGAGTAAAATAGTGGTTTATGGAAACACATACACTAGCATGTAGCTAGTGTATTCTAGGACTAAGCCTGCTTAGTGCGTAGGTAATCATCGAGAGCTGGTATCTCTCCGGAAGAAACTCAAAACGAATACACTGCTCCGTGACCTTCTTTAGAGTCCCAAGTAGCATCTCCAGCCATAGGAGTAGCGTCCTAGCAAAATAAAACTTCTAAAACAATTTTTAAATTACATTATACTTCTTTTTTGGAGAAAACGCCTTCTTTGTGAATGTTCGGAAAAATGTTTAAATACCTCTTTTTCCTTAAAAGAATCTTAGAGTGGCATGCAGCCTGAAGCTCTCTGGGCACTTGTGCAGCGAGACGCAGCAGTCCCCACTCCCCTTTAATCTTTGGCGCCGGGCTCGGAATCATGGCATTTGACAACCTCACACAATGGGTGCCATGGATACAAGCACTGCTCTTGCTCCCGTCATGGATGACTGTTACGAACGAAATTCCAAGCGCCGTGCTTTTTCCGACACACTTTGAATGTATTGTCTACTTTTCACTTCATAATCATTTAACAAGGAATGTCGGTTATACTGTCCCTTTATTACCATTGAGGAAATCACTCGCCATGGTGAGGTGAAATCATTTCCTGAAGTGCCCTGGCATTAAGGGACAGAAGTGTGTGATGTGAACGCACCACTCTCAATCTCTGAAACCTGTGGTCTTAGCCACTACATGCCCTTCAGTGCGATTAAAAAGGCATTTTTATACTTGATACCGATCACAATCTTCAGGCATGAACGCATAGTCGAAATGACGTTATGGAAGTCTTATGGAAAAAGCCAATGCATATACCCAGGGTCTACAGGGCAAAAAATGATCTATACTAAATCTTCTCAGAAATTCTCATCTTAAATAGGAATTCTGAGGGGAGAAGTTTTGCTGAGATATCAAATGTAGTTAGTAGGAACAGCAGCTGTACTAACTGCGTTTTTACACCCTAAAACACTAAGAAGGAATCCGGAAAATCCGTTTTATGCTCCCCCAGCACGCGGCGCTTTTGATTAAACTTCAAGTTTTCAGACATTTACCCTTTTTTTGATCCAGGTATAATTTTAAAACAGTTATGTTTTATTCAGCGTGGAAGACCTACCTTTGTCAGAAAAGGAACAGATTATTTTGGTGTCAAAATTCCCCTCACAAATGTCATTGTTCACATTTTTGCTTCTGCATTAATGAAAGAAGAATTTCAATAGGCGTTTCCTGTATTGCGAGATCTATTCTGACTGCAGGATTTCAAAGAACGAGAAATGGATTGTTAGGGAAATCTGAAGCTTGTATTAAAAGTTCAATTCGCTGAGCAGTCAAAAGAACTGTGGGCGAGGAAAACAAAGAATATTTTACTCAACCAACTTTTCCATAAAAAAAGTCACGCAATTTACAACATTTGATTCCTTTGCCTCTTTGTCATTCAGAAATAATACATCAAAACGAGTTTTTTCGTTCTCTCTTAATTTCGCAGGCATAGAGAGTAGTTGGTTCCTGCAAATAATCTTTCCTAAGATTTAAAAGAAATCGATAAAGAGAAAAATGATGAGTATGGAGAGAGACATGGTGTCAGTTCAAGCCTTTGATAAAAATTAAAATCCTCCTTTCTACAGTAAGTAGTGTAAATCGTTAGCAATAACACTTTCATTTTTATAAATACTATAGTGAGAGAGAGTAAAATAGTGGTTTATGGAAACACATACACTAGCATGAAGCTAGTGTATTCTAGGACTAAGCCTGCTTAGTGCGTAGGTAATCATCGAGAGCTGGTATCTCTCCGGAAGAAACTCAAAACGAATACACTGCTCCGTGACCTTCTTTAGAGTCCCAAGTAGCATCTCCAGCCATAGGAGTAGCATCCTAGCAAAATAAAACTTCTAAAACAATTTTTAAATTACTTTATACTTCTTTTTTGGAGAAAACGCCTTTTTTGTGAATGTTCGGAAAAATGTTTAAATACCTCTTTTTTTCCTTAAAAGAATCTTAGAGTGGCATGCAGCCTGAAGCTCTCTGGGCACTTGTGCAGCGAGACGCAGCAGTCCCCACTCCCCTTTAATCTTTGGCGCCGGGCTCGGAATCATGGCATTTGACAACCTCACACAATGGGTGCCATGGATACAAGCACTGCTCTTGCTCCCGTCATGGATGACTGTTACGAACGAAATTCCAAGCGCCGTGCTTTTTCCGACACACTTTGAATGTATTGTCTACTTTTCACTTCATAATCATTTAACAAGGAATGTCGGTTATACTGTCCCTTTATTACCATTGAGGAAATCACTCGCCATGGTGAGGTGAAATCATTTCCTGAAGTGCCCTGGCATTAAGGGACAGAAGTGTGTGATGTGAACGCACCACTCTCAATCTCTGAAACCTGTGGTCTTAGCCACTACATGCCCTTCAGTGCGATTAAAAAGGCATTTTTATACTTGATACCGATCACAATCTTCAGGCATGAACGCATAGTCGAAATGACGTTATGGAAGTCTTATGGAAAAAGCCAATGCATATACCCAGGGTCTACAGGGCAAAAAATGATCTATACTAAATCTTCTCAGAAATTCTCATCTTAAATAGGAATTCTGAGGGGAGAAGTTTTGCTGAGATATCAAATGTAGTTAGTAGGAACAGCAGCTGTACTAACTGCGTTTTTACACCCTAAAACACTAAGAAGGAATCCGGAAAATCCGTTTTATGCTCCCCCAGCACGCGGCGCTTTTGATTAAACTTCAAGTTTTCAGACATTTACCCTTTTTTTGATCCAGGTATAATTTTAAAACAGTTATGTTTTATTCAGCGTGGAAGACCTACCTTTGTCAGAAAAGGAACAGATTATTTTGGTGTCAAAATTCCCCTCACAAATGTCATTGTTCACATTTTTGCTTCTGCATTAATGAAAGAAGAATTTCAATAGGCGTTTCCTGTATTGCGAGATCTATTCTGACTGCAGGATTTCAAAGAACGAGAAATGGATTGTTAGGGAAATCTGAAGCTTGTATTAAAAGTTCAATTCGCTGAGCAGTCAAAAGAACTGTGGGCGAGGAAAACAAAGAATATTTTACTCAACCAACTTTTCCATAAAAAAAGTCACGCAATTTACAACATTTGATTCCTTTGCCTCTTTGTCATTCAGAAATAATACATCAAAACGAGTTTTTTCGTTCTCTCTTAATTTCGCAGGCATAGAGAGTAGTTGGTTCCTGCAAATAATCTTTCCTAAGATTTAAAAGAAATCGATAAAGAGAAAAATGATGAGTATGGAGAGAGACATGGTGTCAGTTCAAGCCTTTGATAAAAATTAAAATCCTCCTTTCTACAGTAAGTAGTGTAAATCGTTAGCAATAACACTTTCATTTTTATAAATACTATAGTGAGAGAGAGTAAAATAGTGGTTTATGGAAACACATACACTAGCATGAAGCTAGTGTATTCTAGGACTAAGCCTGCTTAGTGCGTAGGTAATCATCGAGAGCTGGTATCTCTCCGGAAGAAACTCAAAACGAATACACTGCTCCGTGACCTTCTTTAGAGTCCCAAGTAGCATCTCCAGCCATAGGAGTAGCATCCTAGCAAAATAAAACTTCTAAAACAATTTTTAAATTACTTTATACTTCTTTTTTGGAGAAAACGCCTTTTTTGTGAATGTTCGGAAAAATGTTTAAATACCTCTTTTTTTCCTTAAAAGAATCTTAGAGTGGCATGCAGCCTGAAGCTCTCTGGGCACTTGTGCAGCGAGACGCAGCAGTCCCCACTCCCCTTTAATCTTTGGCGCCGGGCTCGGAATCATGGCATTTGACAACCTCACACAATGGGTGCCATGGATACAAGCACTGCTCTTGCTCCCGTCATGGATGACTGTTACGAACGAAATTCCAAGCGCCGTGCTTTTTCCGACACACTTTGAATGTATTGTCTACTTTTCACTTCATAATCATTTAACAAGGAATGTCGGTTATACTGTCCCTTTATTACCATTGAGGAAATCACTCGCCATGGTGAGGTGAAATCATTTCCTGAAGTGCCCTGGCATTAAGGGACAGAAGTGTGTGATGTGAACGCACCACTCTCAATCTCTGAAACCTGTGGTCTTAGCCACTACATGCCCTTCAGTGCGATTAAAAAGGCATTTTTATACTTGATACCGATCACAATCTTCAGGCATGAACGCATAGTCGAAATGACGTTATGGAAGTCTTATGGAAAAAGCCAATGCATATACCCAGGGTCTACAGGGCAAAAAATGATCTATACTAAATCTTCTCAGAAATTCTCATCTTAAATAGGAATTCTGAGGGGAGAAGTTTTGCTGAGATATCAAATGTAGTTAGTAGGAACAGCAGCTGTACTAACTGCGTTTTTACACCCTAAAACACTAAGAAGGAATCCGGAAAATCCGTTTTATGCTCCCCCAGCACGCGGCGCTTTTGATTAAACTTCAAGTTTTCAGACATTTACCCTTTTTTTGATCCAGGTATAATTTTAAAACAGTTATGTTTTATTCAGCGTGGAAGACCTACCTTTGTCAGAAAAGGAACAGATTATTTTGGTGTCAAAATTCCCCTCACAAATGTCATTGTTCACATTTTTGCTTCTGCATTAATGAAAGAAGAATTTCAATAGGCGTTTCCTGTATTGCGAGATCTATTCTGACTGCAGGATTTCAAAGAACGAGAAATGGATTGTTAGGGAAATCTGAAGCTTGTATTAAAAGTTCAATTCGCTGAGCAGTCAAAAGAACTGTGGGCGAGGAAAACAAAGAATATTTTACTCAACCAACTTTTCCATAAAAAAAGTCACGCAATTTACAACATTTGATTCCTTTGCCTCTTTGTCATTCAGAAATAATACATCAAAACGAGTTTTTTCGTTCTCTCTTAATTTCGCAGGCATAGAGAGTAGTTGGTTCCTGCAAATAATCTTTCCTAAGATTTAAAAGAAATCGATAAAGAGAAAAATGATGAGTATGGAGAGAGACATGGTGTCAGTTCAAGCCTTTGATAAAAATTAAAATCCTCCTTTCTACAGTAAGTAGTGTAAATCGTTAGCAATAACACTTTCATTTTTATAAATACTATAGTGAGAGAGAGTAAAATAGTGGTTTATGGAAACACATACACTAGCATGAAGCTAGTGTATTCTAGGACTAAGCCTGCTTAGTGCGTAGGTAATCATCGAGAGCTGGTATCTCTCCGGAAGAAACTCAAAACGAATACACTGCTCCGTGACCTTCTTTCGAGTCCCAAGTAGCATCTCCAGCCATAGGAGTAGCGTCCTAGCAAAATAAAACTTCTAAAACAATTTTTAAATTACTTTATACTTCTTTTTTGGAGAAAACGCCTTCTTTGTGAATGTTCGGAAAAATGTTTAAATACCTCTTTTTCCTTAAAAGAATCTTAGAGTGGCATGCAGCCTGAAGCTCTCTGGGCACTTGTGCAGCGAGACGCAGCAGTCCCCACTCCCCTTTAATCTTTGGCGCCGGGCTCGGAATCATGGCATTTGACAACCTCACACAATGGGTGCCATGGATACAAGCACTGCTCTTGCTCCCGTCATGGATGACTGTTACGAACGAAATTCCAAGCGCCGTGCTTTTTCCGACACACTTTGAATGTATTGTCTACTTTTCACTTCATAATCATTTAACAAGGAATGTCGGTTATACTGTCCCTTTATTACCATTGAGGAAATCACTCGCCATGGTGAGGTGAAATCATTTCCTGAAGTGCCCTGGCATTAAGGGACAGAAGTGTGTGATGTGAACGCACCACTCTCAATCTCTGAAACCTGTGGTCTTAGCCACTACATGCCCTTCAGTGCGATTAAAAAGGCATTTTTATACTTGATACCGATCACAATCTTCAGGCATGAACGCATAGTCGAAATGACGTTATGGAAGTCTTATGGAAAAAGCCAATGCATATACCCAGGGTCTACAGGGCAAAAAATGATCTATACTAAATCTTCTCAGAAATTCTCATCTTAAATAGGAATTCTGAGGGGAGAAGTTTTGCTGAGATATCAAATGTAGTTAGTAGGAACAGCAGCTGTACTGACTGCGTTTTTACACCCTAAAACACTAAGAAGGAATCCGGAAAATCCGTTTTATGCTCCCCCAGCACGCGGCGCTTTTGATTAAACTTCAAGTTTTCAGACATTTACCCTTTTTTTGATCCAGGTATAATTTTAAAACAGTTATGTTTTATTCAGCGTGGAAGACCTACCTTTGTCAGAAAAGGAACAGATTATTTTGGTGTCAAAATTCCCCTCACAAATGTCATTGTTCACATTTTTGCTTCTGCATTAATGAAAGAAGAATTTCAATAGGCGTTTCCTGTATTGCGAGATCTATTCTGACTGCAGGATTTCAAAGAACGAGAAATGGATTGTTAGGGAAATCTGAAGCTTGTATTAAAAGTTCAATTCGCTGAGCAGTCAAAAGAACTGTGGGCGAGGAAAACAAAGAATATTTTACTCAACCAACTTTTCCATAAAAAAAGTCACGCAATTTACAACATTTGATTCCTTTGCCTCTTTGTCATTCAGAAATAATACATCAAAACGAGTTTTTTCGTTCTCTCTTAATTTCGCAGGCATAGAGAGTAGTTGGTTCCTGCAAATAATCTTTCCTAAGATTTAAAAGAAATCGATAAAGAGAAAAATGATGAGTATGGAGAGAGACATGGTGTCAGTTCAAGCCTTTGATAAAAATTAAAATCCTCCTTTCTACAGTAAGTAGTGTAAATCGTTAGCAATAACACTTTCATTTTTATAAATACTATAGTGAGAGAGAGTAAAATAGTGGTTTATGGAAACACATACACTAGCATGTAGCTAGTGTATTCTAGGACTAAGCCTGCTTAGTGCGTAGGTAATCATCGAGAGCTGGTATCTCTCCGGAAGAAACTCAAAACGAATACACTGCTCCGTGACCTTCTTTAGAGTCCCAAGTAGCATCTCCAGCCATAGGAGTAGCGTCCTAGCAAAATAAAACTTCTAAAACAATTTTTAAATTACATTATACTTCTTTTTTGGAGAAAACGCCTTCTTTGTGAATGTTCGGAAAAATGTTTAAATACCTCTTTTTCCTTAAAAGAATCTTAGAGTGGCATGCAGCCTGAAGCTCTCTGGGCACTTGTGCAGCGAGACGCAGCAGTCCCCACTCCCCTTTAATCTTTGGCGCCGGGCTCGGAATCATGGCATTTGACAACCTCACACAATGGGTGCCATGGATACAAGCACTGCTCTTGCTCCCGTCATGGATGACTGTTACGAACGAAATTCCAAGCGCCGTGCTTTTTCCGACACACTTTGAATGTATTGTCTACTTTTCACTTCATAATCATTTAACAAGGAATGTCGGTTATACTGTCCCTTTATTACCATTGAGGAAATCACTCGCCATGGTGAGGTGAAATCATTTCCTGAAGTGCCCTGGCATTAAGGGACAGAAGTGTGTGATGTGAACGCACCACTCTCAATCTCTGAAACCTGTGGTCTTAGCCACTACATGCCCTTCAGTGCGATTAAAAAGGCATTTTTATACTTGATACCGATCACAATCTTCAGGCATGAACGCATAGTCGAAATGACGTTATGGAAGTCTTATGGAAAAAGCCAATGCATATACCCAGGGTCTACAGGGCAAAAAATGATCTATACTAAATCTTCTCAGAAATTCTCATCTTAAATAGGAATTCTGAGGGGAGAAGTTTTGCTGAGATATCAAATGTAGTTAGTAGGAACAGCAGCTGTACTAACTGCGTTTTTACACCCTAAAACACTAAGAAGGAATCCGGAAAATCCGTTTTATGCTCCCCCAGCACGCGGCGCTTTTGATTAAACTTCAAGTTTTCAGACATTTACCCTTTTTTTGATCCAGGTATAATTTTAAAACAGTTATGTTTTATTCAGCGTGGAAGACCTACCTTTGTCAGAAAAGGAACAGATTATTTTGGTGTCAAAATTCCCCTCACAAATGTCATTGTTCACATTTTTGCTTCTGCATTAATGAAAGAAGAATTTCAATAGGCGTTTCCTGTATTGCGAGATCTATTCTGACTGCAGGATTTCAAAGAACGAGAAATGGATTGTTAGGGAAATCTGAAGCTTGTATTAAAAGTTCAATTCGCTGAGCAGTCAAAAGAACTGTGGGCGAGGAAAACAAAGAATATTTTACTCAACCAACTTTTCCATAAAAAAAGTCACGCAATTTACAACATTTGATTCCTTTGCCTCTTTGTCATTCAGAAATAATACATCAAAACGAGTTTTTTCGTTCTCTCTTAATTTCGCAGGCATAGAGAGTAGTTGGTTCCTGCAAATAATCTTTCCTAAGATTTAAAAGAAATCGATAAAGAGAAAAATGATGAGTATGGAGAGAGACATGGTGTCAGTTCAAGCCTTTGATAAAAATTAAAATCCTCCTTTCTACAGTAAGTAGTGTAAATCGTTAGCAATAACACTTTCATTTTTATAAATACTATAGTGAGAGAGAGTAAAATAGTGGTTTATGGAAACACATACACTAGCATGAAGCTAGTGTATTCTAGGACTAAGCCTGCTTAGTGCGTAGGTAATCATCGAGAGCTGGTATCTCTCCGGAAGAAACTCAAAACGAATACACTGCTCCGTGACCTTCTTTAGAGTCCCAAGTAGCATCTCCAGCCATAGGAGTAGCATCCTAGCAAAATAAAACTTCTAAAACAATTTTTAAATTACTTTATACTTCTTTTTTGGAGAAAACGCCTTTTTTGTGAATGTTCGGAAAAATGTTTAAATACCTCTTTTTTTCCTTAAAAGAATCTTAGAGTGGCATGCAGCCTGAAGCTCTCTGGGCACTTGTGCAGCGAGACGCAGCAGTCCCCACTCCCCTTTAATCTTTGGCGCCGGGCTCGGAATCATGGCATTTGACAACCTCACACAATGGGTGCCATGGATACAAGCACTGCTCTTGCTCCCGTCATGGATGACTGTTACGAACGAAATTCCAAGCGCCGTGCTTTTTCCGACACACTTTGAATGTATTGTCTACTTTTCACTTCATAATCATTTAACAAGGAATGTCGGTTATACTGTCCCTTTATTACCATTGAGGAAATCACTCGCCATGGTGAGGTGAAATCATTTCCTGAAGTGCCCTGGCATTAAGGGACAGAAGTGTGTGATGTGAACGCACCACTCTCAATCTCTGAAACCTGTGGTCTTAGCCACTACATGCCCTTCAGTGCGATTAAAAAGGCATTTTTATACTTGATACCGATCACAATCTTCAGGCATGAACGCATAGTCGAAATGACGTTATGGAAGTCTTATGGAAAAAGCCAATGCATATACCCAGGGTCTACAGGGCAAAAAATGATCTATACTAAATCTTCTCAGAAATTCTCATCTTAAATAGGAATTCTGAGGGGAGAAGTTTTGCTGAGATATCAAATGTAGTTAGTAGGAACAGCAGCTGTACTAACTGCGTTTTTACACCCTAAAACACTAAGAAGGAATCCGGAAAATCCGTTTTATGCTCCCCCAGCACGCGGCGCTTTTGATTAAACTTCAAGTTTTCAGACATTTACCCTTTTTTTGATCCAGGTATAATTTTAAAACAGTTATGTTTTATTCAGCGTGGAAGACCTACCTTTGTCAGAAAAGGAACAGATTATTTTGGTGTCAAAATTCCCCTCACAAATGTCATTGTTCACATTTTTGCTTCTGCATTAATGAAAGAAGAATTTCAATAGGCGTTTCCTGTATTGCGAGATCTATTCTGACTGCAGGATTTCAAAGAACGAGAAATGGATTGTTAGGGAAATCTGAAGCTTGTATTAAAAGTTCAATTCGCTGAGCAGTCAAAAGAACTGTGGGCGAGGAAAACAAAGAATATTTTACTCAACCAACTTTTCCATAAAAAAAGTCACGCAATTTACAACATTTGATTCCTTTGCCTCTTTGTCATTCAGAAATAATACATCAAAACGAGTTTTTTCGTTCTCTCTTAATTTCGCAGGCATAGAGAGTAGTTGGTTCCTGCAAATAATCTTTCCTAAGATTTAAAAGAAATCGATAAAGAGAAAAATGATGAGTATGGAGAGAGACATGGTGTCAGTTCAAGCCTTTGATAAAAATTAAAATCCTCCTTTCTACAGTAAGTAGTGTAAATCGTTAGCAATAACACTTTCATTTTTATAAATACTATAGTGAGAGAGAGTAAAATAGTGGTTTATGGAAACACATACACTAGCATGAAGCTAGTGTATTCTAGGACTAAGCCTGCTTAGTGCGTAGGTAATCATCGAGAGCTGGTATCTCTCCGGAAGAAACTCAAAACGAATACACTGCTCCGTGACCTTCTTTAGAGTCCCAAGTAGCATCTCCAGCCATAGGAGTAGCATCCTAGCAAAATAAAACTTCTAAAACAATTTTTAAATTACTTTATACTTCTTTTTTGGAGAAAACGCCTTTTTTGTGAATGTTCGGAAAAATGTTTAAATACCTCTTTTTTTCCTTAAAAGAATCTTAGAGTGGCATGCAGCCTGAAGCTCTCTGGGCACTTGTGCAGCGAGACGCAGCAGTCACCACTCCCCTTTAATCTTTGGCGCCGGGCTCGGAATCATGGCATTTGACAACCTCACACAATGGGTGCCATGGATACAAGCACTGCTCTTGCTCCCGTCATGGATGACTGTTACGAACGAAATTCCAAGCGCCGTGCTTTTTCCGACACACTTTGAATGTATTGTCTACTTTTCACTTCATAATCATTTAACAAGGAATGTCGGTTATACTGTCCCTTTATTACCATTGAGGAAATCACTCGCCATGGTGAGGTGAAATCATTTCCTGAAGTGCCCTGGCATTAAGGGACAGAAGTGTGTGATGTGAACGCACCACTCTCAATCTCTGAAACCTGTGGTCTTAGCCACTACATGCCCTTCAGTGCGATTAAAAAGGCATTTTTATACTTGATACCGATCACAATCTTCAGGCATGAACGCATAGTCGAAATGACGTTATGGAAGTCTTATGGAAAAAGCCAATGCATATACCCAGGGTCTACAGGGCAAAAAATGATCTATACTAAATCTTCTCAGAAATTCTCATCTTAAATAGGAATTCTGAGGGGAGAAGTTTTGCTGAGATATCAAATGTAGTTAGTAGGAACAGCAGCTGTACTGACTGCGTTTTTACACCCTAAAACACTAAGAAGGAATCCGGAAAATCCGTTTTATGCTCCCCCAGCACGCGGCGCTTTTGATTAAACTTCAAGTTTTCAGACATTTACCCTTTTTTTGATCCAGGTATAATTTTAAAACAGTTATGTTTTATTCAGCGTGGAAGACCTACCTTTGTCAGAAAAGGAACAGATTATTTTGGTGTCAAAATTCCCCTCACAAATGTCATTGTTCACATTTTTGCTTCTGCATTAATGAAAGAAGAATTTCAATAGGCGTTTCCTGTATTGCGAGATCTATTCTGACTGCAGGATTTCAAAGAACGAGAAATGGATTGTTAGGGAAATCTGAAGCTTGTATTAAAAGTTCAATTCGCTGAGCAGTCAAAAGAACTGTGGGCGAGGAAAACAAAGAATATTTTACTCAACCAACTTTTCCATAAAAAAAGTCACGCAATTTACAACATTTGATTCCTTTGCCTCTTTGTCATTCAGAAATAATACATCAAAACGAGTTTTTTCGTTCTCTCTTAATTTCGCAGGCATAGAGAGTAGTTGGTTCCTGCAAATAATCTTTCCTAAGATTTAAAAGAAATCGATAAAGAGAAAAATGATGAGTATGGAGAGAGACATGGTGTCAGTTCAAGCCTTTGATAAAAATTAAAATCCTCCTTTCTACAGTAAGTAGTGTAAATCGTTAGCAATAACACTTTCATTTTTATAAATACTATAGTGAGAGAGAGTAAAATAGTGGTTTATGGAAACACATACACTAGCATGAAGCTAGTGTATTCTAGGACTAAGCCTGCTTAGTGCGTAGGTAATCATCGAGAGCTGGTATCTCTCCGGAAGAAACTCAAAACGAATACACTGCTCCGTGACCTTCTTTAGAGTCCCAAGTAGCATCTCCAGCCATAGGAGTAGCATCCTAGCAAAATAAAACTTCTAAAACAATTTTTAAATTACTTTATACTTCTTTTTTGGAGAAAACGCCTTTTTTGTGAATGTTCGGAAAAATGTTTAAATACCTCTTTTTTTCCTTAAAAGAATCTTAGAGTGGCATGCAGCCTGAAGCTCTCTGGGCACTTGTGCAGCGAGACGCAGCAGTCCCCACTCCCCTTTAATCTTTGGCGCCGGGCTCGGAATCATGGCATTTGACAACCTCACACAATGGGTGCCATGGATACAAGCACTGCTCTTGCTCCCGTCATGGATGACTGTTACGAACGAAATTCCAAGCGCCGTGCTTTTTCCGACACACTTTGAATGTATTGTCTACTTTTCACTTCATAATCATTTAACAAGGAATGTCGGTTATACTGTCCCTTTATTACCATTGAGGAAATCACTCGCCATGGTGAGGTGAAATCATTTCCTGAAGTGCCCTGGCATTAAGGGACAGAAGTGTGTGATGTGAACGCACCACTCTCAATCTCTGAAACCTGTGGTCTTAGCCACTACATGCCCTTCAGTGCGATTAAAAAGGCATTTTTATACTTGATACCGATCACAATCTTCAGGCATGAACGCATAGTCGAAATGACGTTATGGAAGTCTTATGGAAAAAGCCAATGCATATACCCAGGGTCTACAGGGCAAAAAATGATCTATACTAAATCTTCTCAGAAATTCTCATCTTAAATAGGAATTCTGAGGGGAGAAGTTTTGCTGAGATATCAAATGTAGTTAGTAGGAACAGCAGCTGTACTGACTGCGTTTTTACACCCTAAAACACTAAGAAGGAATCCGGAAAATCCGTTTTATGCTCCCCCAGCACGCGGCGCTTTTGATTAAACTTCAAGTTTTCAGACATTTACCCTTTTTTTGATCCAGGTATAATTTTAAAACAGTTATGTTTTATTCAGCGTGGAAGACCTACCTTTGTCAGAAAAGGAACAGATTATTTTGGTGTCAAAATTCCCCTCACAAATGTCATTGTTCACATTTTTGCTTCTGCATTAATGAAAGAAGAATTTCAATAGGCGTTTCCTGTATTGCGAGATCTATTCTGACTGCAGGATTTCAAAGAACGAGAAATGGATTGTTAGGGAAATCTGAAGCTTGTATTAAAAGTTCAATTCGCTGAGCAGTCAAAAGAACTGTGGGCGAGGAAAACAAAGAATATTTTACTCAACCAACTTTTCCATAAAAAAAGTCACGCAATTTACAACATTTGATTCCTTTGCCTCTTTGTCATTCAGAAATAATACATCAAAACGAGTTTTTTCGTTCTCTCTTAATTTCGCAGGCATAGAGAGTAGTTGGTTCCTGCAAATAATCTTTCCTAAGATTTAAAAGAAATCGATAAAGAGAAAAATGATGAGTATGGAGAGAGACATGGTGTCAGTTCAAGCCTTTGATAAAAATTAAAATCCTCCTTTCTACAGTAAGTAGTGTAAATCGTTAGCAATAACACTTTCATTTTTATAAATACTATAGTGAGAGAGAGTAAAATAGTGGTTTATGGAAACACATACACTAGCATGAAGCTAGTGTATTCTAGGACTAAGCCTGCTTAGTGCGTAGGTAATCATCGAGAGCTGGTATCTCTCCGGAAGAAACTCAAAACGAATACACTGCTCCGTGACCTTCTTTCGAGTCCCAAGTAGCATCTCCAGCCATAGGAGTAGCGTCCTAGCAAAATAAAACTTCTAAAACAATTTTTAAATTACTTTATACTTCTTTTTTGGAGAAAACGCCTTCTTTGTGAATGTTCGGAAAAATGTTTAAATACCTCTTTTTCCTTAAAAGAATCTTAGAGTGGCATGCAGCCTGAAGCTCTCTGGGCACTTGTGCAGCGAGACGCAGCAGTCCCCACTCCCCTTTAATCTTTGGCGCCGGGCTCGGAATCATGGCATTTGACAACCTCACACAATGGGTGCCATGGATACAAGCACTGCTCTTGCTCCCGTCATGGATGACTGTTACGAACGAAATTCCAAGCGCCGTGCTTTTTCCGACACACTTTGAATGTATTGTCTACTTTTCACTTCATAATCATTTAACAAGGAATGTCGGTTATACTGTCCCTTTATTACCATTGAGGAAATCACTCGCCATGGTGAGGTGAAATCATTTCCTGAAGTGCCCTGGCATTAAGGGACAGAAGTGTGTGATGTGAACGCACCACTCTCAATCTCTGAAACCTGTGGTCTTAGCCACTACATGCCCTTCAGTGCGATTAAAAAGGCATTTTTATACTTGATACCGATCACAATCTTCAGGCATGAACGCATAGTCGAAATGACGTTATGGAAGTCTTATGGAAAAAGCCAATGCATATACCCAGGGTCTACAGGGCAAAAAATGATCTATACTAAATCTTCTCAGAAATTCTCATCTTAAATAGGAATTCTGAGGGGAGAAGTTTTGCTGAGATATCAAATGTAGTTAGTAGGAACAGCAGCTGTACTGACTGCGTTTTTACACCCTAAAACACTAAGAAGGAATCCGGAAAATCCGTTTTATGCTCCCCCAGCACGCGGCGCTTTTGATTAAACTTCAAGTTTTCAGACATTTACCCTTTTTTTGATCCAGGTATAATTTTAAAACAGTTATGTTTTATTCAGCGTGGAAGACCTACCTTTGTCAGAAAAGGAACAGATTATTTTGGTGTCAAAATTCCCCTCACAAATGTCATTGTTCACATTTTTGCTTCTGCATTAATGAAAGAAGAATTTCAATAGGCGTTTCCTGTATTGCGAGATCTATTCTGACTGCAGGATTTCAAAGAACGAGAAATGGATTGTTAGGGAAATCTGAAGCTTGTATTAAAAGTTCAATTCGCTGAGCAGTCAAAAGAACTGTGGGCGAGGAAAACAAAGAATATTTTACTCAACCAACTTTTCCATAAAAAAAGTCACGCAATTTACAACATTTGATTCCTTTGCCTCTTTGTCATTCAGAAATAATACATCAAAACGAGTTTTTTCGTTCTCTCTTAATTTCGCAGGCATAGAGAGTAGTTGGTTCCTGCAAATAATCTTTCCTAAGATTTAAAAGAAATCGATAAAGAGAAAAATGATGAGTATGGAGAGAGACATGGTGTCAGTTCAAGCCTTTGATAAAAATTAAAATCCTCCTTTCTACAGTAAGTAGTGTAAATCGTTAGCAATAACACTTTCATTTTTATAAATACTATAGTGAGAGAGAGTAAAATAGTGGTTTATGGAAACACATACACTAGCATGAAGCTAGTGTATTCTAGGACTAAGCCTGCTTAGTGCGTAGGTAATCATCGAGAGCTGGTATCTCTCCGGAAGAAACTCAAAACGAATACACTGCTCCGTGACCTTCTTTCGAGTCCCAAGTAGCATCTCCAGCCATAGGAGTAGCGTCCTAGCAAAATAAAACTTCTAAAACAATTTTTAAATTACTTTATACTTCTTTTTTGGAGAAAACGCCTTCTTTGTGAATGTTCGGAAAAATGTTTAAATACCTCTTTTTCCTTAAAAGAATCTTAGAGTGGCATGCAGCCTGAAGCTCTCTGGGCACTTGTGCAGCGAGACGCAGCAGTCCCCACTCCCCTTTAATCTTTGGCGCCGGGCTCGGAATCATGGCATTTGACAACCTCACACAATGGGTGCCATGGATACAAGCACTGCTCTTGCTCCCGTCATGGATGACTGTTACGAACGAAATTCCAAGCGCCGTGCTTTTTCCGACACACTTTGAATGTATTGTCTACTTTTCACTTCATAATCATTTAACAAGGAATGTCGGTTATACTGTCCCTTTATTACCATTGAGGAAATCACTCGCCATGGTGAGGTGAAATCATTTCCTGAAGTGCCCTGGCATTAAGGGACAGAAGTGTGTGATGTGAACGCACCACTCTCAATCTCTGAAACCTGTGGTCTTAGCCACTACATGCCCTTCAGTGCGATTAAAAAGGCATTTTTATACTTGATACCGATCACAATCTTCAGGCATGAACGCATAGTCGAAATGACGTTATGGAAGTCTTATGGAAAAAGCCAATGCATATACCCAGGGTCTACAGGGCAAAAAATGATCTATACTAAATCTTCTCAGAAATTCTCATCTTAAATAGGAATTCTGAGGGGAGAAGTTTTGCTGAGATATCAAATGTAGTTAGTAGGAACAGCAGCTGTACTGACTGCGTTTTTACACCCTAAAACACTAAGAAGGAATCCGGAAAATCCGTTTTATGCTCCCCCAGCACGCGGCGCTTTTGATTAAACTTCAAGTTTTCAGACATTTACCCTTTTTTTGATCCAGGTATAATTTTAAAACAGTTATGTTTTATTCAGCGTGGAAGACCTACCTTTGTCAGAAAAGGAACAGATTATTTTGGTGTCAAAATTCCCCTCACAAATGTCATTGTTCACATTTTTGCTTCTGCATTAATGAAAGAAGAATTTCAATAGGCGTTTCCTGTATTGCGAGATCTATTCTGACTGCAGGATTTCAAAGAACGAGAAATGGATTGTTAGGGAAATCTGAAGCTTGTATTAAAAGTTCAATTCGCTGAGCAGTCAAAAGAACTGTGGGCGAGGAAAACAAAGAATATTTTACTCAACCAACTTTTCCATAAAAAAAGTCACGCAATTTACAACATTTGATTCCTTTGCCTCTTTGTCATTCAGAAATAATACATCAAAACGAGTTTTTTCGTTCTCTCTTAATTTCGCAGGCATAGAGAGTAGTTGGTTCCTGCAAATAATCTTTCCTAAGATTTAAAAGAAATCGATAAAGAGAAAAATGATGAGTATGGAGAGAGACATGGTGTCAGTTCAAGCCTTTGATAAAAATTAAAATCCTCCTTTCTACAGTAAGTAGTGTAAATCGTTAGCAATAACACTTTCATTTTTATAAATACTATAGTGAGAGAGAGTAAAATAGTGGTTTATGGAAACACATACACTAGCATGAAGCTAGTGTATTCTAGGACTAAGCCTGCTTAGTGCGTAGGTAATCATCGAGAGCT
Source organism: Manis pentadactyla (assembly GCF_030020395.1). NCBI lineage: Eukaryota > Metazoa > Chordata > Mammalia > Pholidota > Manidae > Manis > Manis pentadactyla. The sequence continues at coordinate 151,812 of NW_026644685.1, read as the reverse complement.
GGTATCTCTCCGGAAGAAACTCAAAACGAATACACTGCTCCGTGACCTTCTTTCGAGTCCCAAGTAGCATCTCCAGCCATAGGAGTAGCGTCCTAGCAAAATAAAACTTCTAAAACAATTTTTAAATTACTTTATACTTCTTTTTTGGAGAAAACGCCTTCTTTGTGAATGTTCGGAAAAATGTTTAAATACCTCTTTTTCCTTAAAAGAATCTTAGAGTGGCATGCAGCCTGAAGCTCTCTGGGCACTTGTGCAGCGAGACGCAGCAGTCCCCACTCCCCTTTAATCTTTGGCGCCGGGCTCGGAATCATGGCATTTGACAACCTCACACAATGGGTGCCATGGATACAAGCACTGCTCTTGCTCCCGTCATGGATGACTGTTACGAACGAAATTCCAAGCGCCGTGCTTTTTCCGACACACTTTGAATGTATTGTCTACTTTTCACTTCATAATCATTTAACAAGGAATGTCGGTTATACTGTCCCTTTATTACCATTGAGGAAATCACTCGCCATGGTGAGGTGAAATCATTTCCTGAAGTGCCCTGGCATTAAGGGACAGAAGTGTGTGATGTGAACGCACCACTCTCAATCTCTGAAACCTGTGGTCTTAGCCACTACATGCCCTTCAGTGCGATTAAAAAGGCATTTTTATACTTGATACCGATCACAATCTTCAGGCATGAACGCATAGTCGAAATGACGTTATGGAAGTCTTATGGAAAAAGCCAATGCATATACCCAGGGTCTACAGGGCAAAAAATGATCTATACTAAATCTTCTCAGAAATTCTCATCTTAAATAGGAATTCTGAGGGGAGAAGTTTTGCTGAGATATCAAATGTAGTTAGTAGGAACAGCAGCTGTACTAACTGCGTTTTTACACCCTAAAACACTAAGAAGGAATCCGGAAAATCCGTTTTATGCTCCCCCAGCACGCGGCGCTTTTGATTAAACTTCAAGTTTTCAGACATTTACCCTTTTTTTGATCCAGGTATAATTTTAAAACAGTTATGTTTTATTCAGCGTGGAAGACCTACCTTTGTCAGAAAAGGAACAGATTATTTTGGTGTCAAAATTCCCCTCACAAATGTCATTGTTCACATTTTTGCTTCTGCATTAATGAAAGAAGAATTTCAATAGGCGTTTCCTGTATTGCGAGATCTATTCTGACTGCAGGATTTCAAAGAACGAGAAATGGATTGTTAGGGAAATCTGAAGCTTGTATTAAAAGTTCAATTCGCTGAGCAGTCAAAAGAACTGTGGGCGAGGAAAACAAAGAATATTTTACTCAACCAACTTTTCCATAAAAAAAGTCACGCAATTTACAACATTTGATTCCTTTGCCTCTTTGTCATTCAGAAATAATACATCAAAACGAGTTTTTTCGTTCTCTCTTAATTTCGCAGGCATAGAGAGTAGTTGGTTCCTGCAAATAATCTTTCCTAAGATTTAAAAGAAATCGATAAAGAGAAAAATGATGAGTATGGAGAGAGACATGGTGTCAGTTCAAGCCTTTGATAAAAATTAAAATCCTCCTTTCTACAGTAAGTAGTGTAAATCGTTAGCAATAACACTTTCATTTTTATAAATACTATAGTGAGAGAGAGTAAAATAGTGGTTTATGGAAACACATACACTAGCATGAAGCTAGTGTATTCTAGGACTAAGCCTGCTTAGTGCGTAGGTAATCATCGAGAGCTGGTATCTCTCCGGAAGAAACTCAAAACGAATACACTGCTCCGTGACCTTCTTTAGAGTCCCAAGTAGCATCTCCAGCCATAGGAGTAGCATCCTAGCAAAATAAAACTTCTAAAACAATTTTTAAATTACTTTATACTTCTTTTTTGGAGAAAACGCCTTTTTTGTGAATGTTCGGAAAAATGTTTAAATACCTCTTTTTTTCCTTAAAAGAATCTTAGAGTGGCATGCAGCCTGAAGCTCTCTGGGCACTTGTGCAGCGAGACGCAGCAGTCCCCACTCCCCTTTAATCTTTGGCGCCGGGCTCGGAATCATGGCATTTGACAACCTCACACAATGGGTGCCATGGATACAAGCACTGCTCTTGCTCCCGTCATGGATGACTGTTACGAACGAAATTCCAAGCGCCGTGCTTTTTCCGACACACTTTGAATGTATTGTCTACTTTTCACTTCATAATCATTTAACAAGGAATGTCGGTTATACTGTCCCTTTATTACCATTGAGGAAATCACTCGCCATGGTGAGGTGAAATCATTTCCTGAAGTGCCCTGGCATTAAGGGACAGAAGTGTGTGATGTGAACGCACCACTCTCAATCTCTGAAACCTGTGGTCTTAGCCACTACATGCCCTTCAGTGCGATTAAAAAGGCATTTTTATACTTGATACCGATCACAATCTTCAGGCATGAACGCATAGTCGAAATGACGTTATGGAAGTCTTATGGAAAAAGCCAATGCATATACCCAGGGTCTACAGGGCAAAAAATGATCTATACTAAATCTTCTCAGAAATTCTCATCTTAAATAGGAATTCTGAGGGGAGAAGTTTTGCTGAGATATCAAATGTAGTTAGTAGGAACAGCAGCTGTACTAACTGCGTTTTTACACCCTAAAACACTAAGAAGGAATCCGGAAAATCCGTTTTATGCTCCCCCAGCACGCGGCGCTTTTGATTAAACTTCAAGTTTTCAGACATTTACCCTTTTTTTGATCCAGGTATAATTTTAAAACAGTTATGTTTTATTCAGCGTGGAAGACCTACCTTTGTCAGAAAAGGAACAGATTATTTTGGTGTCAAAATTCCCCTCACAAATGTCATTGTTCACATTTTTGCTTCTGCATTAATGAAAGAAGAATTTCAATAGGCGTTTCCTGTATTGCGAGATCTATTCTGACTGCAGGATTTCAAAGAACGAGAAATGGATTGTTAGGGAAATCTGAAGCTTGTATTAAAAGTTCAATTCGCTGAGCAGTCAAAAGAACTGTGGGCGAGGAAAACAAAGAATATTTTACTCAACCAACTTTTCCATAAAAAAAGTCACGCAATTTACAACATTTGATTCCTTTGCCTCTTTGTCATTCAGAAATAATACATCAAAACGAGTTTTTTCGTTCTCTCTTAATTTCGCAGGCATAGAGAGTAGTTGGTTCCTGCAAATAATCTTTCCTAAGATTTAAAAGAAATCGATAAAGAGAAAAATGATGAGTATGGAGAGAGACATGGTGTCAGTTCAAGCCTTTGATAAAAATTAAAATCCTCCTTTCTACAGTAAGTAGTGTAAATCGTTAGCAATAACACTTTCATTTTTATAAATACTATAGTGAGAGAGAGTAAAATAGTGGTTTATGGAAACACATACACTAGCATGAAGCTAGTGTATTCTAGGACTAAGCCTGCTTAGTGCGTAGGTAATCATCGAGAGCTGGTATCTCTCCGGAAGAAACTCAAAACGAATACACTGCTCCGTGACCTTCTTTAGAGTCCCAAGTAGCATCTCCAGCCATAGGAGTAGCATCCTAGCAAAATAAAACTTCTAAAACAATTTTTAAATTACTTTATACTTCTTTTTTGGAGAAAACGCCTTTTTTGTGAATGTTCGGAAAAATGTTTAAATACCTCTTTTTTTCCTTAAAAGAATCTTAGAGTGGCATGCAGCCTGAAGCTCTCTGGGCACTTGTGCAGCGAGACGCAGCAGTCCCCACTCCCCTTTAATCTTTGGCGCCGGGCTCGGAATCATGGCATTTGACAACCTCACACAATGGGTGCCATGGATACAAGCACTGCTCTTGCTCCCGTCATGGATGACTGTTACGAACGAAATTCCAAGCGCCGTGCTTTTTCCGACACACTTTGAATGTATTGTCTACTTTTCACTTCATAATCATTTAACAAGGAATGTCGGTTATACTGTCCCTTTATTACCATTGAGGAAATCACTCGCCATGGTGAGGTGAAATCATTTCCTGAAGTGCCCTGGCATTAAGGGACAGAAGTGTGTGATGTGAACGCACCACTCTCAATCTCTGAAACCTGTGGTCTTAGCCACTACATGCCCTTCAGTGCGATTAAAAAGGCATTTTTATACTTGATACCGATCACAATCTTCAGGCATGAACGCATAGTCGAAATGACGTTATGGAAGTCTTATGGAAAAAGCCAATGCATATACCCAGGGTCTACAGGGCAAAAAATGATCTATACTAAATCTTCTCAGAAATTCTCATCTTAAATAGGAATTCTGAGGGGAGAAGTTTTGCTGAGATATCAAATGTAGTTAGTAGGAACAGCAGCTGTACTAACTGCGTTTTTACACCCTAAAACACTAAGAAGGAATCCGGAAAATCCGTTTTATGCTCCCCCAGCACGCGGCGCTTTTGATTAAACTTCAAGTTTTCAGACATTTACCCTTTTTTTGATCCAGGTATAATTTTAAAACAGTTATGTTTTATTCAGCGTGGAAGACCTACCTTTGTCAGAAAAGGAACAGATTATTTTGGTGTCAAAATTCCCCTCACAAATGTCATTGTTCACATTTTTGCTTCTGCATTAATGAAAGAAGAATTTCAATAGGCGTTTCCTGTATTGCGAGATCTATTCTGACTGCAGGATTTCAAAGAACGAGAAATGGATTGTTAGGGAAATCTGAAGCTTGTATTAAAAGTTCAATTCGCTGAGCAGTCAAAAGAACTGTGGGCGAGGAAAACAAAGAATATTTTACTCAACCAACTTTTCCATAAAAAAAGTCACGCAATTTACAACATTTGATTCCTTTGCCTCTTTGTCATTCAGAAATAATACATCAAAACGAGTTTTTTCGTTCTCTCTTAATTTCGCAGGCATAGAGAGTAGTTGGTTCCTGCAAATAATCTTTCCTAAGATTTAAAAGAAATCGATAAAGAGAAAAATGATGAGTATGGAGAGAGACATGGTGTCAGTTCAAGCCTTTGATAAAAATTAAAATCCTCCTTTCTACAGTAAGTAGTGTAAATCGTTAGCAATAACACTTTCATTTTTATAAATACTATAGTGAGAGAGAGTAAAATAGTGGTTTATGGAAACACATACACTAGCATGAAGCTAGTGTATTCTAGGACTAAGCCTGCTTAGTGCGTAGGTAATCATCGAGAGCTGGTATCTCTCCGGAAGAAACTCAAAACGAATACACTGCTCCGTGACCTTCTTTCGAGTCCCAAGTAGCATCTCCAGCCATAGGAGTAGCGTCCTAGCAAAATAAAACTTCTAAAACAATTTTTAAATTACTTTATACTTCTTTTTTGGAGAAAACGCCTTCTTTGTGAATGTTCGGAAAAATGTTTAAATACCTCTTTTTCCTTAAAAGAATCTTAGAGTGGCATGCAGCCTGAAGCTCTCTGGGCACTTGTGCAGCGAGACGCAGCAGTCCCCACTCCCCTTTAATCTTTGGCGCCGGGCTCGGAATCATGGCATTTGACAACCTCACACAATGGGTGCCATGGATACAAGCACTGCTCTTGCTCCCGTCATGGATGACTGTTACGAACGAAATTCCAAGCGCCGTGCTTTTTCCGACACACTTTGAATGTATTGTCTACTTTTCACTTCATAATCATTTAACAAGGAATGTCGGTTATACTGTCCCTTTATTACCATTGAGGAAATCACTCGCCATGGTGAGGTGAAATCATTTCCTGAAGTGCCCTGGCATTAAGGGACAGAAGTGTGTGATGTGAACGCACCACTCTCAATCTCTGAAACCTGTGGTCTTAGCCACTACATGCCCTTCAGTGCGATTAAAAAGGCATTTTTATACTTGATACCGATCACAATCTTCAGGCATGAACGCATAGTCGAAATGACGTTATGGAAGTCTTATGGAAAAAGCCAATGCATATACCCAGGGTCTACAGGGCAAAAAATGATCTATACTAAATCTTCTCAGAAATTCTCATCTTAAATAGGAATTCTGAGGGGAGAAGTTTTGCTGAGATATCAAATGTAGTTAGTAGGAACAGCAGCTGTACTGACTGCGTTTTTACACCCTAAAACACTAAGAAGGAATCCGGAAAATCCGTTTTATGCTCCCCCAGCACGCGGCGCTTTTGATTAAACTTCAAGTTTTCAGACATTTACCCTTTTTTTGATCCAGGTATAATTTTAAAACAGTTATGTTTTATTCAGCGTGGAAGACCTACCTTTGTCAGAAAAGGAACAGATTATTTTGGTGTCAAAATTCCCCTCACAAATGTCATTGTTCACATTTTTGCTTCTGCATTAATGAAAGAAGAATTTCAATAGGCGTTTCCTGTATTGCGAGATCTATTCTGACTGCAGGATTTCAAAGAACGAGAAATGGATTGTTAGGGAAATCTGAAGCTTGTATTAAAAGTTCAATTCGCTGAGCAGTCAAAAGAACTGTGGGCGAGGAAAACAAAGAATATTTTACTCAACCAACTTTTCCATAAAAAAAGTCACGCAATTTACAACATTTGATTCCTTTGCCTCTTTGTCATTCAGAAATAATACATCAAAACGAGTTTTTTCGTTCTCTCTTAATTTCGCAGGCATAGAGAGTAGTTGGTTCCTGCAAATAATCTTTCCTAAGATTTAAAAGAAATCGATAAAGAGAAAAATGATGAGTATGGAGAGAGACATGGTGTCAGTTCAAGCCTTTGATAAAAATTAAAATCCTCCTTTCTACAGTAAGTAGTGTAAATCGTTAGCAATAACACTTTCATTTTTATAAATACTATAGTGAGAGAGAGTAAAATAGTGGTTTATGGAAACACATACACTAGCATGAAGCTAGTGTATTCTAGGACTAAGCCTGCTTAGTGCGTAGGTAATCATCGAGAGCTGGTATCTCTCCGGAAGAAACTCAAAACGAATACACTGCTCCGTGACCTTCTTTAGAGTCCCAAGTAGCATCTCCAGCCATAGGAGTAGCATCCTAGCAAAATAAAACTTCTAAAACAATTTTTAAATTACTTTATACTTCTTTTTTGGAGAAAACGCCTTTTTTGTGAATGTTCGGAAAAATGTTTAAATACCTCTTTTTTTCCTTAAAAGAATCTTAGAGTGGCATGCAGCCTGAAGCTCTCTGGGCACTTGTGCAGCGAGACGCAGCAGTCCCGACTCCCCTTTAATCTTTGGCGCCGGGCTCGGAATCATGGCATTTGACAACCTCACACAATGGGTGCCATGGATACAAGCACTGCTCTTGCTCCCGTCATGGATGACTGTTACGAACGAAATTCCAAGCGCCGTGCTTTTTCCGACACACTTTGAATGTATTGTCTACTTTTCACTTCATAATCATTTAACAAGGAATGTCGGTTATACTGTCCCTTTATTACCATTGAGGAAATCACTCGCCATGGTGAGGTGAAATCATTTCCTGAAGTGCCCTGGCATTAAGGGACAGAAGTGTGTGATGTGAACGCACCACTCTCAATCTCTGAAACCTGTGGTCTTAGCCACTACATGCCCTTCAGTGCGATTAAAAAGGCATTTTTATACTTGATACCGATCACAATCTTCAGGCATGAACGCATAGTCGAAATGACGTTATGGAAGTCTTATGGAAAAAGCCAATGCATATACCCAGGGTCTACAGGGCAAAAAATGATCTATACTAAATCTTCTCAGAAATTCTCATCTTAAATAGGAATTCTGAGGGGAGAAGTTTTGCTGAGATATCAAATGTAGTTAGTAGGAACAGCAGCTGTACTGACTGCGTTTTTACACCCTAAAACACTAAGAAGGAATCCGGAAAATCCGTTTTATGCTCCCCCAGCACGCGGCGCTTTTGATTAAACTTCAAGTTTTCAGACATTTACCCTTTTTTTGATCCAGGTATAATTTTAAAACAGTTATGTTTTATTCAGCGTGGAAGACCTACCTTTGTCAGAAAAGGAACAGATTATTTTGGTGTCAAAATTCCCCTCACAAATGTCATTGTTCACATTTTTGCTTCTGCATTAATGAAAGAAGAATTTCAATAGGCGTTTCCTGTATTGCGAGATCTATTCTGACTGCAGGATTTCAAAGAACGAGAAATGGATTGTTAGGGAAATCTGAAGCTTGTATTAAAAGTTCAATTCGCTGAGCAGTCAAAAGAACTGTGGGCGAGGAAAACAAAGAATATTTTACTCAACCAACTTTTCCATAAAAAAAGTCACGCAATTTACAACATTTGATTCCTTTGCCTCTTTGTCATTCAGAAATAATACATCAAAACGAGTTTTTTCGTTCTCTCTTAATTTCGCAGGCATAGAGAGTAGTTGGTTCCTGCAAATAATCTTTCCTAAGATTTAAAAGAAATCGATAAAGAGAAAAATGATGAGTATGGAGAGAGACATGGTGTCAGTTCAAGCCTTTGATAAAAATTAAAATCCTCCTTTCTACAGTAAGTAGTGTAAATCGTTAGCAATAACACTTTCATTTTTATAAATACTATAGTGAGAGAGAGTAAAATAGTGGTTTATGGAAACACATACACTAGCATGAAGCTAGTGTATTCTAGGACTAAGCCTGCTTAGTGCGTAGGTAATCATCGAGAGCTGGTATCTCTCCGGAAGAAACTCAAAACGAATACACTGCTCCGTGACCTTCTTTCGAGTCCCAAGTAGCATCTCCAGCCATAGGAGTAGCGTCCTAGCAAAATAAAACTTCTAAAACAATTTTTAAATTACTTTATACTTCTTTTTTGGAGAAAACGCCTTCTTTGTGAATGTTCGGAAAAATGTTTAAATACCTCTTTTTCCTTAAAAGAATCTTAGAGTGGCATGCAGCCTGAAGCTCTCTGGGCACTTGTGCAGCGAGACGCAGCAGTCCCCACTCCCCTTTAATCTTTGGCGCCGGGCTCGGAATCATGGCATTTGACAACCTCACACAATGGGTGCCATGGATACAAGCACTGCTCTTGCTCCCGTCATGGATGACTGTTACGAACGAAATTCCAAGCGCCGTGCTTTTTCCGACACACTTTGAATGTATTGTCTACTTTTCACTTCATAATCATTTAACAAGGAATGTCGGTTATACTGTCCCTTTATTACCATTGAGGAAATCACTCGCCATGGTGAGGTGAAATCATTTCCTGAAGTGCCCTGGCATTAAGGGACAGAAGTGTGTGATGTGAACGCACCACTCTCAATCTCTGAAACCTGTGGTCTTAGCCACTACATGCCCTTCAGTGCGATTAAAAAGGCATTTTTATACTTGATACCGATCACAATCTTCAGGCATGAACGCATAGTCGAAATGACGTTATGGAAGTCTTATGGAAAAAGCCAATGCATATACCCAGGGTCTACAGGGCAAAAAATGATCTATACTAAATCTTCTCAGAAATTCTCATCTTAAATAGGAATTCTGAGGGGAGAAGTTTTGCTGAGATATCAAATGTAGTTAGTAGGAACAGCAGCTGTACTGACTGCGTTTTTACACCCTAAAACACTAAGAAGGAATCCGGAAAATCCGTTTTATGCTCCCCCAGCACGCGGCGCTTTTGATTAAACTTCAAGTTTTCAGACATTTACCCTTTTTTTGATCCAGGTATAATTTTAAAACAGTTATGTTTTATTCAGCGTGGAAGACCTACCTTTGTCAGAAAAGGAACAGATTATTTTGGTGTCAAAATTCCCCTCACAAATGTCATTGTTCACATTTTTGCTTCTGCATTAATGAAAGAAGAATTTCAATAGGCGTTTCCTGTATTGCGAGATCTATTCTGACTGCAGGATTTCAAAGAACGAGAAATGGATTGTTAGGGAAATCTGAAGCTTGTATTAAAAGTTCAATTCGCTGAGCAGTCAAAAGAACTGTGGGCGAGGAAAACAAAGAATATTTTACTCAACCAACTTTTCCATAAAAAAAGTCACGCAATTTACAACATTTGATTCCTTTGCCTCTTTGTCATTCAGAAATAATACATCAAAACGAGTTTTTTCGTTCTCTCTTAATTTCGCAGGCATAGAGAGTAGTTGGTTCCTGCAAATAATCTTTCCTAAGATTTAAAAGAAATCGATAAAGAGAAAAATGATGAGTATGGAGAGAGACATGGTGTCAGTTCAAGCCTTTGATAAAAATTAAAATCCTCCTTTCTACAGTAAGTAGTGTAAATCGTTAGCAATAACACTTTCATTTTTATAAATACTATAGTGAGAGAGAGTAAAATAGTGGTTTATGGAAACACATACACTAGCATGAAGCTAGTGTATTCTAGGACTAAGCCTGCTTAGTGCGTAGGTAATCATCGAGAGCTGGTATCTCTCCGGAAGAAACTCAAAACGAATACACTGCTCCGTGACCTTCTTTCGAGTCCCAAGTAGCATCTCCAGCCATAGGAGTAGCGTCCTAGCAAAATAAAACTTCTAAAACAATTTTTAAATTACTTTATACTTCTTTTTTGGAGAAAACGCCTTCTTTGTGAATGTTCGGAAAAATGTTTAAATACCTCTTTTTCCTTAAAGAATCTTAGAGTGGCATGCAGCCTGAAGCTCTCTGGGCACTTGTGCAGCGAGACGCAGCAGTCCCCACTCCCCTTTAATCTTTGGCGCCGGGCTCGGAATCATGCATTTGACAACCTCACACAATGGGTGCCATGGATACAAGCACTGCTCTTGCTCCCGTCATGGATGACTGTTACGAACGAAATTCCAAGCGCCGTGCTTTTTCCGACACACTTTGAATGTATTGTCTACTTTTCACTTCATAATCATTTAACAAGGAATGTCGGTTATACTGTCCCTTTATTACCATTGAGGAAATCACTCGCCATGGTGAGGTGAAATCATTTCCTGAAGTGCCCTGGCATTAAGGGACAGAAGTGTGTGATGTGAACGCACCACTCTCAATCTCTGAAACCTGTGGTCTTAGCCACTACATGCCCTTCAGTGCGATTAAAAGGCATTTTTATACTTGATACCGATCACAATCTTCAGGCATGAACGCATAGTCGAAATGACGTTATGGAAGTCTTATGGAAAAAGCCAATGCATATACCCAGGGTCTACAGGGCAAAAAATGATCTATACTAAATCTTCTCAGAAATTCTCATCTTAAATAGGAATTCTGAGGGGAGAAGTTTTGCTGAGATATCAAATGTAGTTAGTAGGAACAGCAGCTGTACTGACTGCGTTTTTACACCCTAAAACACTAAGAAGGAATCCGGAAAATCCGTTTTATGCTCCCCCAGCACGCGGCGCTTTTGATTAAACTTCAAGTTTTCAGACATTTACCCTTTTTTTGATCCAGGTATAATTTTAAAACAGTTATGTTTTATTCAGCGTGGAAGACCTACCTTTGTCAGAAAAGGAACAGATTATTTTGGTGTCAAAATTCCCCTCACAAATGTCATTGTTCACATTTTTGCTTCTGCATTAATGAAAGAAGAATTTCAATAGGCGTTTCCTGTATTGCGAGATCTATTCTGACTGCAGGATTTCAAAGAACGAGAAATGGATTGTTAGGGAAATCTGAAGCTTGTATTAAAAGTTCAATTCGCTGAGCAGTCAAAAGAACTGTGGGCGAGGAAAACAAAGAATATTTTACTCAACCAACTTTTCCATAAAAAAAGTCACGCAATTTACAACATTTGATTCCTTTGCCTCTTTGTCATTCAGAAATAATACATCAAAACGAGTTTTTTCGTTCTCTCTTAATTTCGCAGGCATAGAGAGTAGTTGGTTCCTGCAAATAATCTTTCTAAGATTTAAAAGAAATCGATAAAGAGAAAAATGATGAGTATGGAGAGAGACATGGTGTCAGTTCAAGCCTTTGATAAAAATTAAAATCCTCCTTTCTACAGTAAGTAGTGTAAATCGTTAGCAATAACACTTTCATTTTTATAAATACTATAGTGAGAGAGAGTAAAATAGTGGTTTATGGAAACACATACACTAGCATGAAGCTAGTGTATTCTAGGACTAAGCCTGCTTAGTGCGTAGGTAATCATCGAGAGCTGGTATCTCTCCGGAAGAAACTCAAAACGAATACACTGCTCCGTGACCTTCTTTCGAGTCCCAAGTAGCATCTCCAGCCATAGGAGTAGCGTCCTAGCAAAATAAAACTTCTAAAACAATTTTAAATTACTTTATACTTCTTTTTTGGAGAAAACGCCTTCTTTGTGAATGTTCGGAAAAATGTTTAAATACCTCTTTTTCCTTAAAAGAATCTTAGAGTGGCATGCAGCCTGAAGCTCTCTGGGCACTTGTGCAGCGAGACGCAGCAGTCCCCACTCCCCTTTAATCTTTGGCGCCGGGCTCGGAATCATGGCATTTGACAACCTCACACAATGGGTGCCATGGATACAAGCACTGCTCTTGCTCCCGTCATGGATGACTGTTACGAACGAAATTCCAAGCGCCGTGCTTTTTCCGACACACTTTGAATGTATTGTCTACTTTTCACTTCATAATCATTTAACAAGGAATGTCGGTTATACTGTCCCTTTATTACCATTGAGGAAATCACTCGCCATGGTGAGGTGAAATCATTTCCTGAAGTGCCCTGGCATTAAGGACAGAAGTGTGTGATGTGAACGCACCACTCTCAATCTCTGAAACCTGTGGTCTTAGCCACTACATGCCCTTCAGTGCGATTAAAAAGGCATTTTTATACTTGATACCGATCACAATCTTCAGGCATGAACGCATAGTCGAAATGACGTTATGGAAGTCTTATGGAAAAAGCCAATGCATATACCCAGGGTCTACAGGGCAAAAAATGATCTATACTAAATCTTCTCAGAAATTCTCATCTTAAATAGGAATTCTGAGGGGAGAAGTTTTGCTGAGATATCAAATGTAGTTAGTAGGAACAGCAGCTGTACTGACTGCGTTTTTACACCCTAAAACACTAAGAAGGAATCCGGAAAATCCGTTTTATGCTCCCCCAGCACGCGGCGCTTTTGATTAAACTTCAAGTTTTCAGACATTTACCCTTTTTTTGTTCCAGGTATAATTTTAAAACAGTTATGTTTTATTCAGCGTGGAAGACCTACCTTTGTCAGAAAAGGAACAGATTATTTTGGTGTCAAAATTCCCCTCACAAATGTCATTGTTCACATTTTTGCTTCTGCATTAATGAAAGAAGAATTTCAATAGGCGTTTCCTGTATTGCGAGATCTATTCTGACTGCAGGATTTCAAAGAACGAGAAATGGATTGTTAGGGAAATCTGAAGCTTGTATTAAAAGTTCAATTCGCTGAGCAGTCAAAAGAACTGTGGGCGAGGAAACAAAGAATATTTTACTCAACCAACTTTTCCATAAAAAAAGTCACGCAATTTACAACATTTGATTCCTTTGCCTCTTTGTCATTCAGAAATAATACATCAAAACGAGTTTTTTCGTTCTCTCTTAATTTCGCAGGCATAGAGAGTAGTTGGTTCCTGCAAATAATCTTTCCTAAGATTTAAAAGAAATCGATAAAGAGAAAAATGATGAGTATGGAGAGAGACATGGTGTCAGTTCAAGCCTTTGATAAAAATTAAAATCCTCCTTTCTACAGTAAGTAGTGTAAATCGTTAGCAATAACACTTTCATTTTTATAAATACTATAGTGAGAGAGAGTAAAATAGTGGTTTATGGAAACACATACACTAGCATGAAGCTAGTGTATTCTAGGACTAAGCCTGCTTAGTGCGTAGGTAATCATCGAGAGCTGGTATCTCTCCGGAAGAAACTCAAAACGAATACACTGCTCCGTGACCTTCTTTAGAGTCCCAAGTAGCATCTCCAGCCATAGGAGTAGCATCCTAGCAAAATAAAACTTCTAAAACAATTTTTAAATTACTTTATACTTCTTTTTTGGAGAAAACGCCTTTTTTGTGAATGTTCGGAAAAATGTTTAAATACCTCTTTTTTTCCTTAAAAGAATCTTAGAGTGGCATGCAGCCTGAAGCTCTCTGGGCACTTGTGCAGCGAGACGCAGCAGTCCCCACTCCCCTTTAATCTTTGGCGCCGGGCTCGGAATCATGGCATTTGACAACCTCACACAATGGGTGCCATGGATACAAGCACTGCTCTTGCTCCCGTCATGGATGACTGTTACGAACGAAATTCCAAGCGCCGTGCTTTTTCCGACACACTTTGAATGTATTGTCTACTTTTCACTTCATAATCATTTAACAAGGAATGTCGGTTATACTGTCCCTTTATTACCATTGAGGAAATCACTCGCCATGGTGAGGTGAAATCATTTCCTGAAGTGCCCTGGCATTAAGGGACAGAAGTGTGTGATGTGAACGCACCACTCTCAATCTCTGAAACCTGTGGTCTTAGCCACTACATGCCCTTCAGTGCGATTAAAAAGGCATTTTTATACTTGATACCGATCACAATCTTCAGGCATGAACGCATAGTCGAAATGACGTTATGGAAGTCTTATGGAAAAAGCCAATGCATATACCCAGGGTCTACAGGGCAAAAAATGATCTATACTAAATCTTCTCAGAAATTCTCATCTTAAATAGGAATTCTGAGGGGAGAAGTTTTGCTGAGATATCAAATGTAGTTAGTAGGAACAGCAGCTGTACTAACTGCGTTTTTACACCCTAAAACACTAAGAAGGAATCCGGAAAATCCGTTTTATGCTCCCCAGCACGCGGCGCTTTTGATTAAACTTCAAGTTTTCAGACATTTACCCTTTTTTTGATCCAGGTATAATTTAAAACAGTTATGTTTTATTCAGCGTGGAAGACCTACCTTTGTCAGAAAAGGAACAGATTATTTTGGTGTCAAAATTCCCCTCACAAATGTCATTGTTCACATTTTTGCTTCTGCATTAATGAAAGAAGAATTTCAATAGGCGTTTCCTGTATTGCGAGATCTATTCTGACTGCAGGATTTCAAAGAACGAGAAATGGATTGTTAGGGAAATCTGAAGCTTGTATTAAAAGTTCAATTCGCTGAGCAGTCAAAAGAACTGTGGGCGAGGAAAACAAAGAATATTTTACTCAACCAACTTTTCCATAAAAAAAGTCACGCAATTTACAACATTTGATTCCTTTGCCTCTTTGTCATTCAGAAATAATACATCAAAACGAGTTTTTTCGTTCTCTCTTAATTTCGCAGGCATAGAGAGTAGTTGGTTCAGTTGGTTCCTGCAAATAATCTTTCCTAAGATTTAAAAGAAATCGATAAAGAGAAAAATGATGAGTATGGAGAGAGACATGGTGTCAGTTCAAGCCTTTGATAAAAATTAAAATCCTCCTTTCTACAGTAAGTAGTGTAAATCGTTAGCAATAACACTTTCATTTTTATAAATACTATAGTGAGAGAGAGTAAAATAGTGGTTTATGGAAACACATACACTAGCATGAAGCTAGTGTATTCTAGGACTAAGCCTGCTTAGTGCGTAGGTAATCATCGAGAGCTGGTATCTCTCCGGAAGAAACTCAAAACGAATACACTGCTCCGTGACCTTCTTTCGAGTCCCAAGTAGCATCTCCAGCCATAGGAGTAGCATCCTAGCAAAATAAAACTTCTAAAACAATTTTTAAATTACTTTATACTTCTTTTTTGGAGAAAACGCCTTTTTTGTGAATGTTCGGAAAAATGTTTAAATACCTCTTTTTTTCCTTAAAAGAATCTTAGAGTGGCATGCAGCCTGAAGCTCTCTGGGCACTTGTGCAGCGAGACGCAGCAGTCCCCACTCCCCTTTAATCTTTGGCGCCGGGCTCGGAATCATGGCATTTGACAACCTCACACAATGGGTGCCATGGATACAAGCACTGCTCTTGCTCCCGTCATGGATGACTGTTACGAACGAAATTCCAAGCGCCGTGCTTTTTCCGACACACTTTGAATGTATTGTCTACTTTTCACTTCATAATCATTTAACAAGGAATGTCGGTTATACTGTCCCTTTATTACCATTGAGGAAATCACTCGCCATGGTGAGGTGAAATCATTTCCTGAAGTGCCCTGGCATTAAGGGACAGAAGTGTGTGATGTGAACGCACCACTCTCAATCTCTGAAACCTGTGGTCTTAGCCACTACATGCCCTTCAGTGCGATTAAAAAGGCATTTTTATACTTGATACCGATCACAATCTTCAGGCATGAACGCATAGTCGAAATGACGTTATGGAAGTCTTATGGAAAAAGCCAATGCATATACCCAGGGTCTACAGGGCAAAAAATGATCTATACTAAATCTTCTCAGAAATTCTCATCTTAAATAGGAATTCTGAGGGGAGAAGTTTTGCTGAGATATCAAATGTAGTTAGTAGGAACAGCAGCTGTACTAACTGCGTTTTTACACCCTAAAACACTAAGAAGGAATCCGGAAAATCCGTTTTATGCTCCCCCAGCACGCGGCGCTTTTGATTAAACTTCAAGTTTTCAGACATTTACCCTTTTTTTGATCCAGGTATAATTTTAAAACAGTTATGTTTTATTCAGCGTGGAAGACCTACCTTTGTCAGAAAAGGAACAGATTATTTTGGTGTCAAAATTCCCCTCACAAATGTCATTGTTCACATTTTTGCTTCTGCATTAATGAAAGAAGAATTTCAATAGGCGTTTCCTGTATTGCGAGATCTATTCTGACTGCAGGATTTCAAAGAACGAGAAATGGATTGTTAGGGAAATCTGAAGCTTGTATTAAAAGTTCAATTCGCTGAGCAGTCAAAAGAACTGTGGGCGAGGAAAACAAAGAATATTTTACTCAACCAACTTTTCCATAAAAAAAGTCACGCAATTTACAACATTTGATTCCTTTGCCTCTTTGTCATTCAGAAATAATACATCAAAACGAGTTTTTTCGTTCTCTCTTAATTTCGCAGGCATAGAGAGTAGTTGGTTCCTGCAAATAATCTTTCCTAAGATTTAAAAGAAATCGATAAAGAGAAAAATGATGAGTATGGAGAGAGACATGGTGTCAGTTCAAGCCTTTGATAAAAATTAAAATCCTCCTTTCTACAGTAAGTAGTGTAAATCGTTAGCAATAACACTTTCATTTTTATAAATACTATAGTGAGAGAGAGTAAAATAGTGGTTTATGGAAACACATACACTAGCATGAAGCTAGTGTATTCTAGGACTAAGCCTGCTTAGTGCGTAGGTAATCATCGAGAGCTGGTATCTCTCCGGAAGAAACTCAAAACGAATACACTGCTCCGTGACCTTCTTTAGAGTCCCAAGTAGCATCTCCAGCCATAGGAGTAGCGTCCTAGCAAAATAAAACTTCTAAAACAATTTTTAAATTACTTTATACTTCTTTTTTGGAGAAAACGCCTTTTTTGTGAATGTTCGGAAAAATGTTTAAATACCTCTTTTTTTCCTTAAAAGAATCTTAGAGTGGCATGCAGCCTGAAGCTCTCTGGGCACTTGTGCAGCGAGACGCAGCAGTCCCGACTCCCCTTTAATCTTTGGCGCCAGGCTCGGAATCATGGCATTTGACAACCTCACACAATGGGTGCCATGGATACAAGCACTGCTCTTGCTCCCGTCATGGATGACTGTTACGAACGAAATTCCAAGCGCCGTGCTTTTTCCGACACACTTTGAATGTATTGTCTACTTTTCACTTCATAATCATTTAACAAGGAATGTCGGTTATACTGTCCCTTTATTACCATTGAGGAAATCACTCGCCATGGTGAGGTGAAATCATTTCCTGAAGTGCCCTGGCATTAAGGGACAGAAGTGTGTGATGTGAACGCACCACTCTCAATCTCTGAAACCTGTGGTCTTAGCCACTACATGCCCTTCAGTGCGATTAAAAAGGCATTTTTATACTTGATACCGATCACAATCTTCAGGCATGAACGCATAGTCGAAATGACGTTATGGAAGTCTTATGGAAAAAGCCAATGCATATACCCAGGGTCTACAGGGCAAAAAATGATCTATACTAAATCTTCTCAGAAATTCTCATCTTAAATAGGAATTCTGAGGGGAGAAGTTTTGCTGAGATATCAAATGTAGTTAGTAGGAACAGCAGCTGTACTGACTGCGTTTTTACACCCTAAAACACTAAGAAGGAATCCGGAAAATCCGTTTTATGCTCCCCCAGCACGCGGCGCTTTTGATTAAACTTCAAGTTTTCAGACATTTACCCTTTTTTTGATCCAGGTATAATTTTAAAACAGTTATGTTTTATTCAGCGTGGAAGACCTACCTTTGTCAGAAAAGGAACAGATTATTTTGGTGTCAAAATTCCCCTCACAAATGTCATTGTTCACATTTTTGCTTCTGCATTAATGAAAGAAGAATTTCAATAGGCGTTTCCTGTATTGCGAGATCTATTCTGACTGCAGGATTTCAAAGAACGAGAAATGGATTGTTAGGGAAATCTGAAGCTTGTATTAAAAGTTCAATTCGCTGAGCAGTCAAAAGAACTGTGGGCGAGGAAAACAAAGAATATTTTACTCAACCAACTTTTCCATAAAAAAAGTCACGCAATTTACAACATTTGATTCCTTTGCCTCTTTGTCATTCAGAAATAATACATCAAAACGAGTTTTTTCGTTCTCTCTTAATTTCGCAGGCATAGAGAGTAGTTGGTTCCTGCAAATAATCTTTCCTAAGATTTAAAAGAAATCGATAAAGAGAAAAATGATGAGTATGGAGAGAGACATGGTGTCAGTTCAAGCCTTTGATAAAAATTAAAATCCTCCTTTCTACAGTAAGTAGTGTAAATCGTTAGCAATAACACTTTCATTTTTATAAATACTATAGTGAGAGAGAGTAAAATAGTGGTTTATGGAAACACATACACTAGCATGAAGCTAGTGTATTCTAGGACTAAGCCTGCTTAGTGCGTAGGTAATCATCGAGAGCTGGTATCTCTCCGGAAGAAACTCAAAACGAATACACTGCTCCGTGACCTTCTTTAGAGTCCCAAGTAGCATCTCCAGCCATAGGAGTAGCATCCTAGCAAAATAAAACTTCTAAAACAATTTTTAAATTACTTTATACTTCTTTTTTGGAGAAAACGCCTTTTTTGTGAATGTTCGGAAAAATGTTTAAATACCTCTTTTTTTCCTTAAAAGAATCTTAGAGTGGCATGCAGCCTGAAGCTCTCTGGGCACTTGTGCAGCGAGACGCAGCAGTCCCGACTCCCCTTTAATCTTTGGCGCCGGGCTCGGAATCATGGCATTTGACAACCTCACACAATGGGTGCCATGGATACAAGCACTGCTCTTGCTCCCGTCATGGATGACTGTTACGAACGAAATTCCAAGCGCCGTGCTTTTTCCGACACACTTTGAATGTATTGTCTACTTTTCACTTCATAATCATTTAACAAGGAATGTCGGTTATACTGTCCCTTTATTACCATTGAGGAAATCACTCGCCATGGTGAGGTGAAATCATTTCCTGAAGTGCCCTGGCATTAAGGGACAGAAGTGTGTGATGTGAACGCACCACTCTCAATCTCTGAAACCTGTGGTCTTAGCCACTACATGCCCTTCAGTGCGATTAAAAAGGCATTTTTATACTTGATACCGATCACAATCTTCAGGCATGAACGCATAGTCGAAATGACGTTATGGAAGTCTTATGGAAAAAGCCAATGCATATACCCAGGGTCTACAGGGCAAAAAATGATCTATACTAAATCTTCTCAGAAATTCTCATCTTAAATAGGAATTCTGAGGGGAGAAGTTTTGCTGAGATATCAAATGTAGTTAGTAGGAACAGCAGCTGTACTGACTGCGTTTTTACACCCTAAAACACTAAGAAGGAATCCGGAAAATCCGTTTTATGCTCCCCCAGCACGCGGCGCTTTTGATTAAACTTCAAGTTTTCAGACATTTACCCTTTTTTTGATCCAGGTATAATTTTAAAACAGTTATGTTTTATTCAGCGTGGAAGACCTACCTTTGTCAGAAAAGGAACAGATTATTTTGGTGTCAAAATTCCCCTCACAAATGTCATTGTTCACATTTTTGCTTCTGCATTAATGAAAGAAGAATTTCAATAGGCGTTTCCTGTATTGCGAGATCTATTCTGACTGCAGGATTTCAAAGAACGAGAAATGGATTGTTAGGGAAATCTGAAGCTTGTATTAAAAGTTCAATTCGCTGAGCAGTCAAAAGAACTGTGGGCGAGGAAAACAAAGAATATTTTACTCAACCAACTTTTCCATAAAAAAAGTCACGCAATTTACAACATTTGATTCCTTTGCCTCTTTGTCATTCAGAAATAATACATCAAAACGAGTTTTTTCGTTCTCTCTTAATTTCGCAGGCATAGAGAGTAGTTGGTTCCTGCAAATAATCTTTCCTAAGATTTAAAAGAAATCGATAAAGAGAAAAATGATGAGTATGGAGAGAGACATGGTGTCAGTTCAAGCCTTTGATAAAAATTAAAATCCTCCTTTCTACAGTAAGTAGTGTAAATCGTTAGCAATAACACTTTCATTTTTATAAATACTATAGTGAGAGAGAGTAAAATAGTGGTTTATGGAAACACATACACTAGCATGAAGCTAGTGTATTCTAGGACTAAGCCTGCTTAGTGCGTAGGTAATCATCGAGAGCTGGTATCTCTCCGGAAGAAACTCAAAACGAATACACTGCTCCGTGACCTTCTTTCGAGTCCCAAGTAGCATCTCCAGCCATAGGAGTAGCGTCCTAGCAAAATAAAACTTCTAAAACAATTTTTAAATTACTTTATACTTCTTTTTTGGAGAAAACGCCTTCTTTGTGAATGTTCGGAAAAATGTTTAAATACCTCTTTTTCCTTAAAAGAATCTTAGAGTGGCATGCAGCCTGAAGCTCTCTGGGCACTTGTGCAGCGAGACGCAGCAGTCCCCACTCCCCTTTAATCTTTGGCGCCGGGCTCGGAATCATGGCATTTGACAACCTCACACAATGGGTGCCATGGATACAAGCACTGCTCTTGCTCCCGTCATGGATGACTGTTACGAACGAAATTCCAAGCGCCGTGCTTTTTCCGACACACTTTGAATGTATTGTCTACTTTTCACTTCATAATCATTTAACAAGGAATGTCGGTTATACTGTCCCTTTATTACCATTGAGGAAATCACTCGCCATGGTGAGGTGAAATCATTTCCTGAAGTGCCCTGGCATTAAGGGACAGAAGTGTGTGATGTGAACGCACCACTCTCAATCTCTGAAACCTGTGGTCTTAGCCACTACATGCCCTTCAGTGCGATTAAAAAGGCATTTTTATACTTGATACCGATCACAATCTTCAGGCATGAACGCATAGTCGAAATGACGTTATGGAAGTCTTATGGAAAAAGCCAATGCATATACCCAGGGTCTACAGGGCAAAAAATGATCTATACTAAATCTTCTCAGAAATTCTCATCTTAAATAGGAATTCTGAGGGGAGAAGTTTTGCTGAGATATCAAATGTAGTTAGTAGGAACAGCAGCTGTACTGACTGCGTTTTTACACCCTAAAACACTAAGAAGGAATCCGGAAAATCCGTTTTATGCTCCCCCAGCACGCGGCGCTTTTGATTAAACTTCAAGTTTTCAGACATTTACCCTTTTTTTGATCCAGGTATAATTTTAAAACAGTTATGTTTTATTCAGCGTGGAAGACCTACCTTTGTCAGAAAAGGAACAGATTATTTTGGTGTCAAAATTCCCCTCACAAATGTCATTGTTCACATTTTTGCTTCTGCATTAATGAAAGAAGAATTTCAATAGGCGTTTCCTGTATTGCGAGATCTATTCTGACTGCAGGATTTCAAAGAACGAGAAATGGATTGTTAGGGAAATCTGAAGCTTGTATTAAAAGTTCAATTCGCTGAGCAGTCAAAAGAACTGTGGGCGAGGAAAACAAAGAATATTTTACTCAACCAACTTTTCCAT
The DNA here is from genome assembly GCF_030020395.1 of Manis pentadactyla. Classification (NCBI taxonomy): domain Eukaryota; kingdom Metazoa; phylum Chordata; class Mammalia; order Pholidota; family Manidae; genus Manis; species Manis pentadactyla. Next base: position 130,041 of record NW_026644685.1, on the reverse strand, counting down.
AAAAAAAGTCACGCAATTTACAACATTTGATTCCTTTGCCTCTTTGTCATTCAGAAATAATACATCAAAACGAGTTTTTTCGTTCTCTCTTAATTTCGCAGGCATAGAGAGTAGTTGGTTCCTGCAAATAATCTTTCCTAAGATTTAAAAGAAATCGATAAAGAGAAAAATGATGAGTATGGAGAGAGACATGGTGTCAGTTCAAGCCTTTGATAAAAATTAAAATCCTCCTTTCTACAGTAAGTAGTGTAAATCGTTAGCAATAACACTTTCATTTTTATAAATACTATAGTGAGAGAGAGTAAAATAGTGGTTTATGGAAACACATACACTAGCATGAAGCTAGTGTATTCTAGGACTAAGCCTGCTTAGTGCGTAGGTAATCATCGAGAGCTGGTATCTCTCCGGAAGAAACTCAAAACGAATACACTGCTCCGTGACCTTCTTTAGAGTCCCAAGTAGCATCTCCAGCCATAGGAGTAGCATCCTAGCAAAATAAAACTTCTAAAACAATTTTTAAATTACTTTATACTTCTTTTTTGGAGAAAACGCCTTTTTTGTGAATGTTCGGAAAAATGTTTAAATACCTCTTTTTTTCCTTAAAAGAATCTTAGAGTGGCATGCAGCCTGAAGCTCTCTGGGCACTTGTGCAGCGAGACGCAGCAGTCCCGACTCCCCTTTAATCTTTGGCGCCGGGCTCGGAATCATGGCATTTGACAACCTCACACAATGGGTGCCATGGATACAAGCACTGCTCTTGCTCCCGTCATGGATGACTGTTACGAACGAAATTCCAAGCGCCGTGCTTTTTCCGACACACTTTGAATGTATTGTCTACTTTTCACTTCATAATCATTTAACAAGGAATGTCGGTTATACTGTCCCTTTATTACCATTGAGGAAATCACTCGCCATGGTGAGGTGAAATCATTTCCTGAAGTGCCCTGGCATTAAGGGACAGAAGTGTGTGATGTGAACGCACCACTCTCAATCTCTGAAACCTGTGGTCTTAGCCACTACATGCCCTTCAGTGCGATTAAAAAGGCATTTTTATACTTGATACCGATCACAATCTTCAGGCATGAACGCATAGTCGAAATGACGTTATGGAAGTCTTATGGAAAAAGCCAATGCATATACCCAGGGTCTACAGGGCAAAAAATGATCTATACTAAATCTTCTCAGAAATTCTCATCTTAAATAGGAATTCTGAGGGGAGAAGTTTTGCTGAGATATCAAATGTAGTTAGTAGGAACAGCAGCTGTACTAACTGCGTTTTTACACCCTAAAACACTAAGAAGGAATCCGGAAAATCCGTTTTATGCTCCCCCAGCACGCGGCGCTTTTGATTAAACTTCAAGTTTTCAGACATTTACCCTTTTTTTGATCCAGGTATAATTTTAAAACAGTTATGTTTTATTCAGCGTGGAAGACCTACCTTTGTCAGAAAAGGAACAGATTATTTTGGTGTCAAAATTCCCCTCACAAATGTCATTGTTCACATTTTTGCTTCTGCATTAATGAAAGAAGAATTTCAATAGGCGTTTCCTGTATTGCGAGATCTATTCTGACTGCAGGATTTCAAAGAACGAGAAATGGATTGTTAGGGAAATCTGAAGCTTGTATTAAAAGTTCAATTCGCTGAGCAGTCAAAAGAACTGTGGGCGAGGAAAACAAAGAATATTTTACTCAACCAACTTTTCCATAAAAAAAGTCACGCAATTTACAACATTTGATTCCTTTGCCTCTTTGTCATTCAGAAATAATACATCAAAACGAGTTTTTTCGTTCTCTCTTAATTTCGCAGGCATAGAGAGTAGTTGGTTCCTGCAAATAATCTTTCCTAAGATTTAAAAGAAATCGATAAAGAGAAAAATGATGAGTATGGAGAGAGACATGGTGTCAGTTCAAGCCTTTGATAAAAATTAAAATCCTCCTTTCTACAGTAAGTAGTGTAAATCGTTAGCAATAACACTTTCATTTTTATAAATACTATAGTGAGAGAGAGTAAAATAGTGGTTTATGGAAACACATACACTAGCATGAAGCTAGTGTATTCTAGGACTAAGCCTGCTTAGTGCGTAGGTAATCATCGAGAGCTGGTATCTCTCCGGAAGAAACTCAAAACGAATACACTGCTCCGTGACCTTCTTTAGAGTCCCAAGTAGCATCTCCAGCCATAGGAGTAGCATCCTAGCAAAATAAAACTTCTAAAACAATTTTTAAATTACTTTATACTTCTTTTTTGGAGAAAACGCCTTTTTTGTGAATGTTCGGAAAAAATGTTTAAATACCTCTTTTTTTCCTTAAAAGAATCTTAGAGTGGCATGCAGCCTGAAGCTCTCTGGGCACTTGTGCAGCGAGACGCAGCAGTCCCCACTCCCCTTTAATCTTTGGCGCCGGGCTCGGAATCATGGCATTTGACAACCTCACACAATGGGTGCCATGGATACAAGCACTGCTCTTGCTCCCGTCATGGATGACTGTTACGAACGAAATTCCAAGCGCCGTGCTTTTTCCGACACACTTTGAATGTATTGTCTACTTTTCACTTCATAATCATTTAACAAGGAATGTCGGTTATACTGTCCCTTTATTACCATTGAGGAAATCACTCGCCATGGTGAGGTGAAATCATTTCCTGAAGTGCCCTGGCATTAAGGGACAGAAGTGTGTGATGTGAACGCACCACTCTCAATCTCTGAAACCTGTGGTCTTAGCCACTACATGCCCTTCAGTGCGATTAAAAAGGCATTTTTATACTTGATACCGATCACAATCTTCAGGCATGAACGCATAGTCGAAATGACGTTATGGAAGTCTTATGGAAAAAGCCAATGCATATACCCAGGGTCTACAGGGCAAAAAATGATCTATACTAAATCTTCTCAGAAATTCTCATCTTAAATAGGAATTCTGAGGGGAGAAGTTTTGCTGAGATATCAAATGTAGTTAGTAGGAACAGCAGCTGTACTGACTGCGTTTTTACACCCTAAAACACTAAGAAGGAATCCGGAAAATCCGTTTTATGCTCCCCCAGCACGCGGCGCTTTTGATTAAACTTCAAGTTTTCAGACATTTACCCTTTTTTTGATCCAGGTATAATTTTAAAACAGTTATGTTTTATTCAGCGTGGAAGACCTACCTTTGTCAGAAAAGGAACAGATTATTTTGGTGTCAAAATTCCCCTCACAAATGTCATTGTTCACATTTTTGCTTCTGCATTAATGAAAGAAGAATTTCAATAGGCGTTTCCTGTATTGCGAGATCTATTCTGACTGCAGGATTTCAAAGAACGAGAAATGGATTGTTAGGGAAATCTGAAGCTTGTATTAAAAGTTCAATTCGCTGAGCAGTCAAAAGAACTGTGGGCGAGGAAAACAAAGAATATTTTACTCAACCAACTTTTCCATAAAAAAAGTCACGCAATTTACAACATTTGATTCCTTTGCCTCTTTGTCATTCAGAAATAATACATCAAAACGAGTTTTTTCGTTCTCTCTTAATTTCGCAGGCATAGAGAGTAGTTGGTTCCTGCAAATAATCTTTCCTAAGATTTAAAAGAAATCGATAAAGAGAAAAATGATGAGTATGGAGAGAGACATGGTGTCAGTTCAAGCCTTTGATAAAAATTAAAATCCTCCTTTCTACAGTAAGTAGTGTAAATCGTTAGCAATAACACTTTCATTTTTATAAATACTATAGTGAGAGAGAGTAAAATAGTGGTTTATGGAAACACATACACTAGCATGAAGCTAGTGTATTCTAGGACTAAGCCTGCTTAGTGCGTAGGTAATCATCGAGAGCTGGTATCTCTCCGGAAGAAACTCAAAACGAATACACTGCTCCGTGACCTTCTTTAGAGTCCCAAGTAGCATCTCCAGCCATAGGAGTAGCATCCTAGCAAAATAAAACTTCTAAAACAATTTTTAAATTACTTTATACTTCTTTTTTGGAGAAAACGCCTTTTTTGTGAATGTTCGGAAAAATGTTTAAATACCTCTTTTTTTCCTTAAAAGAATCTTAGAGTGGCATGCAGCCTGAAGCTCTCTGGGCACTTGTGCAGCGAGACGCAGCAGTCCCCACTCCCCTTTAATCTTTGGCGCCGGGCTCGGAATCATGGCATTTGACAACCTCACACAATGGGTGCCATGGATACAAGCACTGCTCTTGCTCCCGTCATGGATGACTGTTACGAACGAAATTCCAAGCGCCGTGCTTTTTCCGACACACTTTGAATGTATTGTCTACTTTTCACTTCATAATCATTTAACAAGGAATGTCGGTTATACTGTCCCTTTATTACCATTGAGGAAATCACTCGCCATGGTGAGGTGAAATCATTTCCTGAAGTGCCCTGGCATTAAGGGACAGAAGTGTGTGATGTGAACGCACCACTCTCAATCTCTGAAACCTGTGGTCTTAGCCACTACATGCCCTTCAGTGCGATTAAAAAGGCATTTTTATACTTGATACCGATCACAATCTTCAGGCATGAACGCATAGTCGAAATGACGTTATGGAAGTCTTATGGAAAAAGCCAATGCATATACCCAGGGTCTACAGGGCAAAAAATGATCTATACTAAATCTTCTCAGAAATTCTCATCTTAAATAGGAATTCTGAGGGGAGAAGTTTTGCTGAGATATCAAATGTAGTTAGTAGGAACAGCAGCTGTACTGACTGCGTTTTTACACCCTAAAACACTAAGAAGGAATCCGGAAAATCCGTTTTATGCTCCCCCAGCACGCGGCGCTTTTGATTAAACTTCAAGTTTTCAGACATTTACCCTTTTTTTGATCCAGGTATAATTTTAAAACAGTTATGTTTTATTCAGCGTGGAAGACCTACCTTTGTCAGAAAAGGAACAGATTATTTTGGTGTCAAAATTCCCCTCACAAATGTCATTGTTCACATTTTTGCTTCTGCATTAATGAAAGAAGAATTTCAATAGGCGTTTCCTGTATTGCGAGATCTATTCTGACTGCAGGATTTCAAAGAACGAGAAATGGATTGTTAGGGAAATCTGAAGCTTGTATTAAAAGTTCAATTCGCTGAGCAGTCAAAAGAACTGTGGGCGAGGAAAACAAAGAATATTTTACTCAACCAACTTTTCCATAAAAAAAGTCACGCAATTTACAACATTTGATTCCTTTGCCTCTTTGTCATTCAGAAATAATACATCAAAACGAGTTTTTTCGTTCTCTCTTAATTTCGCAGGCATAGAGAGTAGTTGGTTCCTGCAAATAATCTTTCCTAAGATTTAAAAGAAATCGATAAAGAGAAAAATGATGAGTATGGAGAGAGACATGGTGTCAGTTCAAGCCTTTGATAAAAATTAAAATCCTCCTTTCTACAGTAAGTAGTGTAAATCGTTAGCAATAACACTTTCATTTTTATAAATACTATAGTGAGAGAGAGTAAAATAGTGGTTTATGGAAACACATACACTAGCATGAAGCTAGTGTATTCTAGGACTAAGCCTGCTTAGTGCGTAGGTAATCATCGAGAGCTGGTATCTCTCCGGAAGAAACTCAAAACGAATACACTGCTCCGTGACCTTCTTTCGAGTCCCAAGTAGCATCTCCAGCCATAGGAGTAGCATCCTAGCAAAATAAAACTTCTAAAACAATTTTTAAATTACTTTATACTTCTTTTTTGGAGAAAACGCCTTTTTTGTGAATGTTCGGAAAAATGTTTAAATACCTCTTTTTTTCCTTAAAAGAATCTTAGAGTGGCATGCAGCCTGAAGCTCTCTGGGCACTTGTGCAGCGAGACGCAGCAGTCCCCACTCCCCTTTAATCTTTGGCGCCGGGCTCGGAATCATGGCATTTGACAACCTCACACAATGGGTGCCATGGATACAAGCACTGCTCTTGCTCCCGTCATGGATGACTGTTACGAACGAAATTCCAAGCGCCGTGCTTTTTCCGACACACTTTGAATGTATTGTCTACTTTTCACTTCATAATCATTTAACAAGGAATGTCGGTTATACTGTCCCTTTATTACCATTGAGGAAATCACTCGCCATGGTGAGGTGAAATCATTTCCTGAAGTGCCCTGGCATTAAGGGACAGAAGTGTGTGATGTGAACGCACCACTCTCAATCTCTGAAACCTGTGGTCTTAGCCACTACATGCCCTTCAGTGCGATTAAAAAGGCATTTTTATACTTGATACCGATCACAATCTTCAGGCATGAACGCATAGTCGAAATGACGTTATGGAAGTCTTATGGAAAAAGCCAATGCATATACCCAGGGTCTACAGGGCAAAAAATGATCTATACTAAATCTTCTCAGAAATTCTCATCTTAAATAGGAATTCTGAGGGGAGAAGTTTTGCTGAGATATCAAATGTAGTTAGTAGGAACAGCAGCTGTACTGACTGCGTTTTTACACCCTAAAACACTAAGAAGGAATCCGGAAAATCCGTTTTATGCTCCCCCAGCACGCGGCGCTTTTGATTAAACTTCAAGTTTTCAGACATTTACCCTTTTTTTGATCCAGGTATAATTTTAAAACAGTTATGTTTTATTCAGCGTGGAAGACCTACCTTTGTCAGAAAAGGAACAGATTATTTTGGTGTCAAAATTCCCCTCACAAATGTCATTGTTCACATTTTTGCTTCTGCATTAATGAAAGAAGAATTTCAATAGGCGTTTCCTGTATTGCGAGATCTATTCTGACTGCAGGATTTCAAAGAACGAGAAATGGATTGTTAGGGAAATCTGAAGCTTGTATTAAAAGTTCAATTCGCTGAGCAGTCAAAAGAACTGTGGGCGAGGAAAACAAAGAATATTTTACTCAACCAACTTTTCCATAAAAAAAGTCACGCAATTTACAACATTTGATTCCTTTGCCTCTTTGTCATTCAGAAATAATACATCAAAACGAGTTTTTTCGTTCTCTCTTAATTTCGCAGGCATAGAGAGTAGTTGGTTCCTGCAAATAATCTTTCCTAAGATTTAAAAGAAATCGATAAAGAGAAAAATGATGAGTATGGAGAGAGACATGGTGTCAGTTCAAGCCTTTGATAAAAATTAAAATCCTCCTTTCTACAGTAAGTAGTGTAAATCGTTAGCAATAACACTTTCATTTTTATAAATACTATAGTGAGAGAGAGTAAAATAGTGGTTTATGGAAACACATACACTAGCATGAAGCTAGTGTATTCTAGGACTAAGCCTGCTTAGTGCGTAGGTAATCATCGAGAGCTGGTATCTCTCCGGAAGAAACTCAAAACGAATACACTGCTCCGTGACCTTCTTTAGAGTCCAAAGTAGCATCTCCAGCCATAGGAGTAGCGTCCTAGCAAAATAAAACTTCTAAAACAATTTTTAAATTACTTTATACTTCTTTTTTGGAGAAAACGCCTTTTTTGTGAATGTTCGGAAAAATGTTTAAATACCTCTTTTTTTCCTTAAAAGAATCTTAGAGTGGCATGCAGCCTGAAGCTCTCTGGGCACTTGTGCAGCGAGACGCAGCAGTCCCGACTCCCCTTTAATCTTTGGCGCCGGGCTCGGAATCATGGCATTTGACAACCTCACACAATGGGTGCCATGGATACAAGCACTGCTCTTGCTCCCGTCATGGATGACTGTTACGAACGAAATTCCAAGCGCCGTGCTTTTTCCGACACACTTTGAATGTATTGTCTACTTTTCACTTCATAATCATTTAACAAGGAATGTCGGTTATACTGTCCCTTTATTACCATTGAGGAAATCACTCGCCATGGTGAGGTGAAATCATTTCCTGAAGTGCCCTGGCATTAAGGGACAGAAGTGTGTGATGTGAACGCACCACTCTCAATCTCTGAAACCTGTGGTCTTAGCCACTACATGCCCTTCAGTGCGATTAAAAAGGCATTTTTATACTTGATACCGATCACAATCTTCAGGCATGAACGCATAGTCGAAATGACGTTATGGAAGTCTTATGGAAAAAGCCAATGCATATACCCAGGGTCTACAGGGCAAAAAATGATCTATACTAAATCTTCTCAGAAATTCTCATCTTAAATAGGAATTCTGAGGGGAGAAGTTTTGCTGAGATATCAAATGTAGTTAGTAGGAACAGCAGCTGTACTGACTGCGTTTTTACACCCTAAAACACTAAGAAGGAATCCGGAAAATCCGTTTTATGCTCCCCCAGCACGCGGCGCTTTTGATTAAACTTCAAGTTTTCAGACATTTACCCTTTTTTTGATCCAGGTATAATTTTAAAACAGTTATGTTTTATTCAGCGTGGAAGACCTACCTTTGTCAGAAAAGGAACAGATTATTTTGGTGTCAAAATTCCCCTCACAAATGTCATTGTTCACATTTTTGCTTCTGCATTAATGAAAGAAGAATTTCAATAGGCGTTTCCTGTATTGCGAGATCTATTCTGACTGCAGGATTTCAAAGAACGAGAAATGGATTGTTAGGGAAATCTGAAGCTTGTATTAAAAGTTCAATTCGCTGAGCAGTCAAAAGAACTGTGGGCGAGGAAAACAAAGAATATTTTACTCAACCAACTTTTCCATAAAAAAAGTCACGCAATTTACAACATTTGATTCCTTTGCCTCTTTGTCATTCAGAAATAATACATCAAAACGAGTTTTTTCGTTCTCTCTTAATTTCGCAGGCATAGAGAGTAGTTGGTTCCTGCAAATAATCTTTCCTAAGATTTAAAAGAAATCGATAAAGAGAAAAATGATGAGTATGGAGAGAGACATGGTGTCAGTTCAAGCCTTTGATAAAAATTAAAATCCTCCTTTCTACAGTAAGTAGTGTAAATCGTTAGCAATAACACTTTCATTTTTATAAATACTATAGTGAGAGAGAGTAAAATAGTGGTTTATGGAAACACATACACTAGCATGAAGCTAGTGTATTCTAGGACTAAGCCTGCTTAGTGCGTAGGTAATCATCGAGAGCTGGTATCTCTCCGGAAGAAACTCAAAACGAATACACTGCTCCGTGACCTTCTTTAGAGTCCCAAGTAGCATCTCCAGCCATAGGAGTAGCATCCTAGCAAAATAAAACTTCTAAAACAATTTTTAAATTACTTTATACTTCTTTTTTGGAGAAAACGCCTTTTTTGTGAATGTTCGGAAAAATGTTTAAATACCTCTTTTTTTCCTTAAAAGAATCTTAGAGTGGCATGCAGCCTGAAGCTCTCTGGGCACTTGTGCAGCGAGACGCAGCAGTCCCGACTCCCCTTTAATCTTTGGCGCCGGGCTCGGAATCATGGCATTTGACAACCTCACACAATGGGTGCCATGGATACAAGCACTGCTCTTGCTCCCGTCATGGATGACTGTTACGAACGAAATTCCAAGCGCCGTGCTTTTTCCGACACACTTTGAATGTATTGTCTACTTTTCACTTCATAATCATTTAACAAGGAATGTCGGTTATACTGTCCCTTTATTACCATTGAGGAAATCACTCGCCATGGTGAGGTGAAATCATTTCCTGAAGTGCCCTGGCATTAAGGGACAGAAGTGTGTGATGTGAACGCACCACTCTCAATCTCTGAAACCTGTGGTCTTAGCCACTACATGCCCTTCAGTGCGATTAAAAAGGCATTTTTATACTTGATACCGATCACAATCTTCAGGCATGAACGCATAGTCGAAATGACGTTATGGAAGTCTTATGGAAAAAGCCAATGCATATACCCAGGGTCTACAGGGCAAAAAATGATCTATACTAAATCTTCTCAGAAATTCTCATCTTAAATAGGAATTCTGAGGGGAGAAGTTTTGCTGAGATATCAAATGTAGTTAGTAGGAACAGCAGCTGTACTGACTGCGTTTTTACACCCTAAAACACTAAGAAGGAATCCGGAAAATCCGTTTTATGCTCCCCCAGCACGCGGCGCTTTTGATTAAACTTCAAGTTTTCAGACATTTACCCTTTTTTTGATCCAGGTATAATTTTAAAACAGTTATGTTTTATTCAGCGTGGAAGACCTACCTTTGTCAGAAAAGGAACAGATTATTTTGGTGTCAAAATTCCCCTCACAAATGTCATTGTTCACATTTTTGCTTCTGCATTAATGAAAGAAGAATTTCAATAGGCGTTTCCTGTATTGCGAGATCTATTCTGACTGCAGGATTTCAAAGAACGAGAAATGGATTGTTAGGGAAATCTGAAGCTTGTATTAAAAGTTCAATTCGCTGAGCAGTCAAAAGAACTGTGGGCGAGGAAAACAAAGAATATTTTACTCAACCAACTTTTCCATAAAAAAAGTCACGCAATTTACAACATTTGATTCCTTTGCCTCTTTGTCATTCAGAAATAATACATCAAAACGAGTTTTTTCGTTCTCTCTTAATTTCGCAGGCATAGAGAGTAGTTGGTTCCTGCAAATAATCTTTCCTAAGATTTAAAAGAAATCGATAAAGAGAAAAATGATGAGTATGGAGAGAGACATGGTGTCAGTTCAAGCCTTTGATAAAAATTAAAATCCTCCTTTCTACAGTAAGTAGTGTAAATCGTTAGCAATAACACTTTCATTTTTATAAATACTATAGTGAGAGAGAGAGTAAAATAGTGGTTTATGGAAACACATACACTAGCATGAAGCTAGTGTATTCTAGGACTAAGCCTGCTTAGTGCGTAGGTAATCATCGAGAGCTGGTATCTCTCCGGAAGAAACTCAAAACGAATACACTGCTCCGTGACCTTCTTTCGAGTCCCAAGTAGCATCTCCAGCCATAGGAGTAGCGTCCTAGCAAAATAAAACTTCTAAAACAATTTTTAAATTACTTTATACTTCTTTTTTGGAGAAAACGCCTTCTTTGTGAATGTTCGGAAAAATGTTTAAATACCTCTTTTTCCTTAAAAGAATCTTAGAGTGGCATGCAGCCTGAAGCTCTCTGGGCACTTGTGCAGCGAGACGCAGCAGTCCCCACTCCCCTTTAATCTTTGGCGCCGGGCTCGGAATCATGGCATTTGACAACCTCACACAATGGGTGCCATGGATACAAGCACTGCTCTTGCTCCCGTCATGGATGACTGTTACGAACGAAATTCCAAGCGCCGTGCTTTTTCCGACACACTTTGAATGTATTGTCTACTTTTCACTTCATAATCATTTAACAAGGAATGTCGGTTATACTGTCCCTTTATTACCATTGAGGAAATCACTCGCCATGGTGAGGTGAAATCATTTCCTGAAGTGCCCTGGCATTAAGGGACAGAAGTGTGTGATGTGAACGCACCACTCTCAATCTCTGAAACCTGTGGTCTTAGCCACTACATGCCCTTCAGTGCGATTAAAAAGGCATTTTTATACTTGATACCGATCACAATCTTCAGGCATGAACGCATAGTCGAAATGACGTTATGGAAGTCTTATGGAAAAAGCCAATGCATATACCCAGGGTCTACAGGGCAAAAAATGATCTATACTAAATCTTCTCAGAAATTCTCATCTTAAATAGGAATTCTGAGGGGAGAAGTTTTGCTGAGATATCAAATGTAGTTAGTAGGAACAGCAGCTGTACTGACTGCGTTTTTACACCCTAAAACACTAAGAAGGAATCCGGAAAATCCGTTTTATGCTCCCCCAGCACGCGGCGCTTTTGATTAAACTTCAAGTTTTCAGACATTTACCCTTTTTTTGATCCAGGTATAATTTTAAAACAGTTATGTTTTATTCAGCGTGGAAGACCTACCTTTGTCAGAAAAGGAACAGATTATTTTGGTGTCAAAATTCCCCTCACAAATGTCATTGTTCACATTTTTGCTTCTGCATTAATGAAAGAAGAATTTCAATAGGCGTTTCCTGTATTGCGAGATCTATTCTGACTGCAGGATTTCAAAGAACGAGAAATGGATTGTTAGGGAAATCTGAAGCTTGTATTAAAAGTTCAATTCGCTGAGCAGTCAAAAGAACTGTGGGCGAGGAAAACAAAGAATATTTTACTCAACCAACTTTTCCATAAAAAAAGTCACGCAATTTACAACATTTGATTCCTTTGCCTCTTTGTCATTCAGAAATAATACATCAAAACGAGTTTTTTCGTTCTCTCTTAATTTCGCAGGCATAGAGAGTAGTTGGTTCCTGCAAATAATCTTTCCTAAGATTTAAAAGAAATCGATAAAGAGAAAAATGATGAGTATGGAGAGAGACATGGTGTCAGTTCAAGCCTTTGATAAAAATTAAAATCCTCCTTTCTACAGTAAGTAGTGTAAATCGTTAGCAATAACACTTTCATTTTTATAAATACTATAGTGAGAGAGAGTAAAATAGTGGTTTATGGAAACACATACACTAGCATGAAGCTAGTGTATTCTAGGACTAAGCCTGCTTAGTGCGTAGGTAATCATCGAGAGCTGGTATCTCTCCGGAAGAAACTCAAAACGAATACACTGCTCCGTGACCTTCTTTCGAGTCCCAAGTAGCATCTCCAGCCATAGGAGTAGCGTCCTAGCAAAATAAAACTTCTAAAACAATTTTTAAATTACTTTATACTTCTTTTTTGGAGAAAACGCCTTCTTTGTGAATGTTCGGAAAAATGTTTAAATACCTCTTTTTCCTTAAAAGAATCTTAGAGTGGCATGCAGCCTGAAGCTCTCTGGGCACTTGTGCAGCGAGACGCAGCAGTCCCCACTCCCCTTTAATCTTTGGCGCCGGGCTCGGAATCATGGCATTTGACAACCTCACACAATGGGTGCCATGGATACAAGCACTGCTCTTGCTCCCGTCATGGATGACTGTTACGAACGAAATTCCAAGCGCCGTGCTTTTTCCGACACACTTTGAATGTATTGTCTACTTTTCACTTCATAATCATTTAACAAGGAATGTCGGTTATACTGTCCCTTTATTACCATTGAGGAAATCACTCGCCATGGTGAGGTGAAATCATTTCCTGAAGTGCCCTGGCATTAAGGGACAGAAGTGTGTGATGTGAACGCACCACTCTCAATCTCTGAAACCTGTGGTCTTAGCCACTACATGCCCTTCAGTGCGATTAAAAAGGCATTTTTATACTTGATACCGATCACAATCTTCAGGCATGAACGCATAGTCGAAATGACGTTATGGAAGTCTTATGGAAAAAGCCAATGCATATACCCAGGGTCTACAGGGCAAAAAATGATCTATACTAAATCTTCTCAGAAATTCTCATCTTAAATAGGAATTCTGAGGGGAGAAGTTTTGCTGAGATATCAAATGTAGTTAGTAGGAACAGCAGCTGTACTGACTGCGTTTTTACACCCTAAAACACTAAGAAGGAATCCGGAAAATCCGTTTTATGCTCCCCCAGCACGCGGCGCTTTTGATTAAACTTCAAGTTTTCAGACATTTACCCTTTTTTTGATCCAGGTATAATTTTAAAACAGTTATGTTTTATTCAGCGTGGAAGACCTACCTTTGTCAGAAAAGGAACAGATTATTTTGGTGTCAAAATTCCCCTCACAAATGTCATTGTTCACATTTTTGCTTCTGCATTAATGAAAGAAGAATTTCAATAGGCGTTTCCTGTATTGCGAGATCTATTCTGACTGCAGGATTTCAAAGAACGAGAAATGGATTGTTAGGGAAATCTGAAGCTTGTATTAAAAGTTCAATTCGCTGAGCAGTCAAAAGAACTGTGGGCGAGGAAAACAAAGAATATTTTACTCAACCAACTTTTCCATAAAAAAAGTCACGCAATTTACAACATTTGATTCCTTTGCCTCTTTGTCATTCAGAAATAATACATCAAAACGAGTTTTTTCGTTCTCTCTTAATTTCGCAGGCATAGAGAGTAGTTGGTTCCTGCAAATAATCTTTCCTAAGATTTAAAAGAAATCGATAAAGAGAAAAATGATGAGTATGGAGAGAGACATGGTGTCAGTTCAAGCCTTTGATAAAAATTAAAATCCTCCTTTCTACAGTAAGTAGTGTAAATCGTTAGCAATAACACTTTCATTTTTATAAATACTATAGTGAGAGAGAGTAAAATAGTGGTTTATGGAAACACATACACTAGCATGAAGCTAGTGTATTCTAGGACTAAGCCTGCTTAGTGCGTAGGTAATCATCGAGAGCTGGTATCTCTCCGGAAGAAACTCAAAACGAATACACTGCTCCGTGACCTTCTTTCGAGTCCCAAGTAGCATCTCCAGCCATAGGAGTAGCATCCTAGCAAAATAAAACTTCTAAAACAATTTTTAAATTACTTTATACTTCTTTTTTGGAGAAAACGCCTTTTTTGTGAATGTTCGGAAAAATGTTTAAATACCTCTTTTTTTCCTTAAAAGAATCTTAGAGTGGCATGCAGCCTGAAGCTCTCTGGGCACTTGTGCAGCGAGACGCAGCAGTCCCCACTCCCCTTTAATCTTTGGCGCCGGGCTCGGAATCATGGCATTTGACAACCTCACACAATGGGTGCCATGGATACAAGCACTGCTCTTGCTCCCGTCATGGATGACTGTTACGAACGAAATTCCAAGCGCCGTGCTTTTTCCGACACACTTTGAATGTATTGTCTACTTTTCACTTCATAATCATTTAACAAGGAATGTCGGTTATACTGTCCCTTTATTACCATTGAGGAAATCACTCGCCATGGTGAGGTGAAATCATTTCCTGAAGTGCCCTGGCATTAAGGGACAGAAGTGTGTGATGTGAACGCACCACTCTCAATCTCTGAAACCTGTGGTCTTAGCCACTACATGCCCTTCAGTGCGATTAAAAAGGCATTTTTATACTTGATACCGATCACAATCTTCAGGCATGAACGCATAGTCGAAATGACGTTATGGAAGTCTTATGGAAAAAGCCAATGCATATACCCAGGGTCTACAGGGCAAAAAATGATCTATACTAAATCTTCTCAGAAATTCTCATCTTAAATAGGAATTCTGAGGGGAGAAGTTTTGCTGAGATATCAAATGTAGTTAGTAGGAACAGCAGCTGTACTGACTGCGTTTTTACACCCTAAAACACTAAGAAGGAATCCGGAAAATCCGTTTTATGCTCCCCCAGCACGCGGCGCTTTTGATTAAACTTCAAGTTTTCAGACATTTACCCTTTTTTTGATCCAGGTATAATTTTAAAACAGTTATGTTTTATTCAGCGTGGAAGACCTACCTTTGTCAGAAAAGGAACAGATTATTTTGGTGTCAAAATTCCCCTCACAAATGTCATTGTTCACATTTTTGCTTCTGCATTAATGAAAGAAGAATTTCAATAGGCGTTTCCTGTATTGCGAGATCTATTCTGACTGCAGGATTTCAAAGAACGAGAAATGGATTGTTAGGGAAATCTGAAGCTTGTATTAAAAGTTCAATTCGCTGAGCAGTCAAAAGAACTGTGGGCGAGGAAAACAAAGAATATTTTACTCAACCAACTTTTCCATAAAAAAAGTCACGCAATTTACAACATTTGATTCCTTTGCCTCTTTGTCATTCAGAAATAATACATCAAAACGAGTTTTTTCGTTCTCTCTTAATTTCGCAGGCATAGAGAGTAGTTGGTTCCTGCAAATAATCTTTCCTAAGATTTAAAAGAAATCGATAAAGAGAAAAATGATGAGTATGGAGAGAGACATGGTGTCAGTTCAAGCCTTTGATAAAAATTAAAATCCTCCTTTCTACAGTAAGTAGTGTAAATCGTTAGCAATAACACTTTCATTTTTATAAATACTATAGTGAGAGAGAGTAAAATAGTGGTTTATGGAAACACATACACTAGCATGAAGCTAGTGTATTCTAGGACTAAGCCTGCTTAGTGCGTAGGTAATCATCGAGAGCTGGTATCTCTCCGGAAGAAACTCAAAACGAATACACTGCTCCGTGACCTTCTTTAGAGTCCAAAGTAGCATCTCCAGCCATAGGAGTAGCGTCCTAGCAAAATAAAACTTCTAAAACAATTTTTAAATTACTTTATACTTCTTTTTTGGAGAAAACGCCTTTTTTGTGAATGTTCGGAAAAATGTTTAAATACCTCTTTTTTTCCTTAAAAGAATCTTAGAGTGGCATGCAGCCTGAAGCTCTCTGGGCACTTGTGCAGCGAGACGCAGCAGTCCCGACTCCCCTTTAATCTTTGGCGCCGGGCTCGGAATCATGGCATTTGACAACCTCACACAATGGGTGCCATGGATACAAGCACTGCTCTTGCTCCCGTCATGGATGACTGTTACGAACGAAATTCCAAGCGCCGTGCTTTTTCCGACACACTTTGAATGTATTGTCTACTTTTCACTTCATAATCATTTAACAAGGAATGTCGGTTATACTGTCCCTTTATTACCATTGAGGAAATCACTCGCCATGGTGAGGTGAAATCATTTCCTGAAGTGCCCTGGCATTAAGGGACAGAAGTGTGTGATGTGAACGCACCACTCTCAATCTCTGAAACCTGTGGTCTTAGCCACTACATGCCCTTCAGTGCGATTAAAAAGGCATTTTTATACTTGATACCGATCACAATCTTCAGGCATGAACGCATAGTCGAAATGACGTTATGGAAGTCTTATGGAAAAAGCCAATGCATATACCCAGGGTCTACAGGGCAAAAAATGATCTATACTAAATCTTCTCAGAAATTCTCATCTTAAATAGGAATTCTGAGGGGAGAAGTTTTGCTGAGATATCAAATGTAGTTAGTAGGAACAGCAGCTGTACTGACTGCGTTTTTACACCCTAAAACACTAAGAAGGAATCCGGAAAATCCGTTTTATGCTCCCCCAGCACGCGGCGCTTTTGATTAAACTTCAAGTTTTCAGACATTTACCCTTTTTTTGATCCAGGTATAATTTTAAAACAGTTATGTTTTATTCAGCGTGGAAGACCTACCTTTGTCAGAAAAGGAACAGATTATTTTGGTGTCAAAATTCCCCTCACAAATGTCATTGTTCACATTTTTGCTTCTGCATTAATGAAAGAAGAATTTCAATAGGCGTTTCCTGTATTGCGAGATCTATTCTGACTGCAGGATTTCAAAGAACGAGAAATGGATTGTTAGGGAAATCTGAAGCTTGTATTAAAAGTTCAATTCGCTGAGCAGTCAAAAGAACTGTGGGCGAGGAAAACAAAGAATATTTTACTCAACCAACTTTTCCATAAAAAAAGTCACGCAATTTACAACATTTGATTCCTTTGCCTCTTTGTCATTCAGAAATAATACATCAAAACGAGTTTTTTCGTTCTCTCTTAATTTCGCAGGCATAGAGAGTAGTTGGTTCCTGCAAATAATCTTTCCTAAGATTTAAAAGAAATCGATAAAGAGAAAAATGATGAGTATGGAGAGAGACATGGTGTCAGTTCAAGCCTTTGATAAAAATTAAAATCCTCCTTTCTACAGTAAGTAGTGTAAATCGTTAGCAATAACACTTTCATTTTTATAAATACTATAGTGAGAGAGAGTAAAATAGTGGTTTATGGAAACACATACACTAGCATGAAGCTAGTGTATTCTAGGACTAAGCCTGCTTAGTGCGTAGGTAATCATCGAGAGCTGGTATCTCTCCGGAAGAAACTCAAAACGAATACACTGCTCCGTGACCTTCTTTAGAGTCCCAAGTAGCATCTCCAGCCATAGGAGTAGCATCCTAGCAAAATAAAACTTCTAAAACAATTTTTAAATTACTTTATACTTCTTTTTTGGAGAAAACGCCTTTTTTGTGAATGTTCGGAAAAATGTTTAAATACCTCTTTTTTTCCTTAAAAGAATCTTAGAGTGGCATGCAGCCTGAAGCTCTCTGGGCACTTGTGCAGCGAGACGCAGCAGTCCCGACTCCCCTTTAATCTTTGGCGCCGGGCTCGGAATCATGGCATTTGACAACCTCACACAATGGGTGCCATGGATACAAGCACTGCTCTTGCTCCCGTCATGGATGACTGTTACGAACGAAATTCCAAGCGCCGTGCTTTTTCCGACACACTTTGAATGTATTGTCTACTTTTCACTTCATAATCATTTAACAAGGAATGTCGGTTATACTGTCCCTTTATTACCATTGAGGAAATCACTCGCCATGGTGAGGTGAAATCATTTCCTGAAGTGCCCTGGCATTAAGGGACAGAAGTGTGTGATGTGAACGCACCACTCTCAATCTCTGAAACCTGTGGTCTTAGCCACTACATGCCCTTCAGTGCGATTAAAAAGGCATTTTTATACTTGATACCGATCACAATCTTCAGGCATGAACGCATAGTCGAAATGACGTTATGGAAGTCTTATGGAAAAAGCCAATGCATATACCCAGGGTCTACAGGGCAAAAAATGATCTATACTAAATCTTCTCAGAAATTCTCATCTTAAATAGGAATTCTGAGGGGAGAAGTTTTGCTGAGATATCAAATGTAGTTAGTAGGAACAGCAGCTGTACTGACTGCGTTTTTACACCCTAAAACACTAAGAAGGAATCCGGAAAATCCGTTTTATGCTCCCCCAGCACGCGGCGCTTTTGATTAAACTTCAAGTTTTCAGACATTTACCCTTTTTTTGATCCAGGTATAATTTTAAAACAGTTATGTTTTATTCAGCGTGGAAGACCTACCTTTGTCAGAAAAGGAACAGATTATTTTGGTGTCAAAATTCCCCTCACAAATGTCATTGTTCACATTTTTGCTTCTGCATTAATGAAAGAAGAATTTCAATAGGCGTTTCCTGTATTGCGAGATCTATTCTGACTGCAGGATTTCAAAGAACGAGAAATGGATTGTTAGGGAAATCTGAAGCTTGTATTAAAAGTTCAATTCGCTGAGCAGTCAAAAGAACTGTGGGCGAGGAAAACAAAGAATATTTTACTCAACCAACTTTTCCATAAAAAAAGTCACGCAATTTACAACATTTGATTCCTTTGCCTCTTTGTCATTCAGAAATAATACATCAAAACGAGTTTTTTCGTTCTCTCTTAATTTCGCAGGCATAGAGAGTAGTTGGTTCCTGCAAATAATCTTTCCTAAGATTTAAAAGAAATCGATAAAGAGAAAAATGATGAGTATGGAGAGAGACATGGTGTCAGTTCAAGCCTTTGATAAAAATTAAAATCCTCCTTTCTACAGTAAGTAGTGTAAATCGTTAGCAATAACACTTTCATTTTTATAAATACTATAGTGAGAGAGAGAGTAAAATAGTGGTTTATGGAAACACATACACTAGCATGAAGCTAGTGTATTCTAGGACTAAGCCTGCTTAGTGCGTAGGTAATCATCGAGAGCTGGTATCTCTCCGGAAGAAACTCAAAACGAATACACTGCTCCGTGACCTTCTTTCGAGTCCCAAGTAGCATCTCCAGCCATAGGAGTAGCGTCCTAGCAAAATAAAACTTCTAAAACAATTTTTAAATTACTTTATACTTCTTTTTTGGAGAAAACGCCTTCTTTGTGAATGTTCGGAAAAATGTTTAAATACCTCTTTTTCCTTAAAAGAATCTTAGAGTGGCATGCAGCCTGAAGCTCTCTGGGCACTTGTGCAGCGAGACGCAGCAGTCCCCACTCCCCTTTAATCTTTGGCGCCGGGCTCGGAATCATGGCATTTGACAACCTCACACAATGGGTGCCATGGATACAAGCACTGCTCTTGCTCCCGTCATGGATGACTGTTACGAACGAAATTCCAAGCGCCGTGCTTTTTCCGACACACTTTGAATGTATTGTCTACTTTTCACTTCATAATCATTTAACAAGGAATGTCGGTTATACTGTCCCTTTATTACCATTGAGGAAATCACTCGCCATGGTGAGGTGAAATCATTTCCTGAAGTGCCCTGGCATTAAGGGACAGAAGTGTGTGATGTGAACGCACCACTCTCAATCTCTGAAACCTGTGGTCTTAGCCACTACATGCCCTTCAGTGCGATTAAAAAGGCATTTTTATACTTGATACCGATCACAATCTTCAGGCATGAACGCATAGTCGAAATGACGTTATGGAAGTCTTATGGAAAAAGCCAATGCATATACCCAGGGTCTACAGGGCAAAAAATGATCTATACTAAATCTTCTCAGAAATTCTCATCTTAAATAGGAATTCTGAGGGGAGAAGTTTTGCTGAGATATCAAATGTAGTTAGTAGGAACAGCAGCTGTACTGACTGCGTTTTTACACCCTAAAACACTAAGAAGGAATCCGGAAAATCCGTTTTATGCTCCCCCAGCACGCGGCGCTTTTGATTAAACTTCAAGTTTTCAGACATTTACCCTTTTTTTGATCCAGGTATAATTTTAAAACAGTTATGTTTTATTCAGCGTGGAAGACCTACCTTTGTCAGAAAAGGAACAGATTATTTTGGTGTCAAAATTCCCCTCACAAATGTCATTGTTCACATTTTTGCTTCTGCATTAATGAAAGAAGAATTTCAATAGGCGTTTCCTGTATTGCGAGATCTATTCTGACTGCAGGATTTCAAAGAACGAGAAATGGATTGTTAGGGAAATCTGAAGCTTGTATTAAAAGTTCAATTCGCTGAGCAGTCAAAAGAACTGTGGGCGAGGAAAACAAAGAATATTTTACTCAACCAACTTTTCCATAAAAAAAGTCACGCAATTTACAACATTTGATTCCTTTGCCTCTTTGTCATTCAGAAATAATACATCAAAACGAGTTTTTTCGTTCTCTCTTAATTTCGCAGGCATAGAGAGTAGTTGGTTCCTGCAAATAATCTTTCCTAAGATTTAAAAGAAATCGATAAAGAGAAAAATGATGAGTATGGAGAGAGACATGGTGTCAGTTCAAGCCTTTGATAAAAATTAAAATCCTCCTTTCTACAGTAAGTAGTGTAAATCGTTAGCAATAACACTTTCATTTTTATAAATACTATAGTGAGAGAGAGTAAAATAGTGGTTTATGGAAACACATACACTAGCATGAAGCTAGTGTATTCTAGGACTAAGCCTGCTTAGTGCGTAGGTAATCATCGAGAGCTGGTATCTCTCCGGAAGAAACTCAAAACGAATACACTGCTCCGTGACCTTCTTTCGAGTCCCAAGTAGCATCTCCAGCCATAGGAGTAGCGTCCTAGCAAAATAAAACTTCTAAAACAATTTTTAAATTACTTTATACTTCTTTTTTGGAGAAAACGCCTTCTTTGTGAATGTTCGGAAAAATGTTTAAATACCTCTTTTTCCTTAAAAGAATCTTAGAGTGGCATGCAGCCTGAAGCTCTCTGGGCACTTGTGCAGCGAGACGCAGCAGTCCCCACTCCCCTTTAATCTTTGGCGCCGGGCTCGGAATCATGGCATTTGACAACCTCACACAATGGGTGCCATGGATACAAGCACTGCTCTTGCTCCCGTCATGGATGACTGTTACGAACGAAATTCCAAGCGCCGTGCTTTTTCCGACACACTTTGAATGTATTGTCTACTTTTCACTTCATAATCATTTAACAAGGAATGTCGGTTATACTGTCCCTTTATTACCATTGAGGAAATCACTCGCCATGGTGAGGTGAAATCATTTCCTGAAGTGCCCTGGCATTAAGGGACAGAAGTGTGTGATGTGAACGCACCACTCTCAATCTCTGAAACCTGTGGTCTTAGCCACTACATGCCCTTCAGTGCGATTAAAAAGGCATTTTTATACTTGATACCGATCACAATCTTCAGGCATGAACGCATAGTCGAAATGACGTTATGGAAGTCTTATGGAAAAAGCCAATGCATATACCCAGGGTCTACAGGGCAAAAAATGATCTATACTAAATCTTCTCAGAAATTCTCATCTTAAATAGGAATTCTGAGGGGAGAAGTTTTGCTGAGATATCAAATGTAGTTAGTAGGAACAGCAGCTGTACTGACTGCGTTTTTACACCCTAAAACACTAAGAAGGAATCCGGAAAATCCGTTTTATGCTCCCCCAGCACGCGGCGCTTTTGATTAAACTTCAAGTTTTCAGACATTTACCCTTTTTTTGATCCAGGTATAATTTTAAAACAGTTATGTTTTATTCAGCGTGGAAGACCTACCTTTGTCAGAAAAGGAACAGATTATTTTGGTGTCAAAATTCCCCTCACAAATGTCATTGTTCACATTTTTGCTTCTGCATTAATGAAAGAAGAATTTCAATAGGCGTTTCCTGTATTGCGAGATCTATTCTGACTGCAGGATTTCAAAGAACGAGAAATGGATTGTTAGGGAAATCTGAAGCTTGTATTAAAAGTTCAATTCGCTGAGCAGTCAAAAGAACTGTGGGCGAGGAAAACAAAGAATATTTTACTCAACCAACTTTTCCATAAAAAAAGTCACGCAATTTACAACATTTGATTCCTTTGCCTCTTTGTCATTCAGAAATAATACATCAAAACGAGTTTTTTCGTTCTCTCTTAATTTCGCAGGCATAGAGAGTAGTTGGTTCCTGCAAATAATCTTTCCTAAGATTTAAAAGAAATCGATAAAGAGAAAAATGATGAGTATGGAGAGAGACATGGTGTCAGTTCAAGCCTTTGATAAAAATTAAAATCCTCCTTTCTACAGTAAGTAGTGTAAATCGTTAGCAATAACACTTTCATTTTTATAAATACTATAGTGAGAGAGAGTAAAATAGTGGTTTATGGAAACACATACACTAGCATGAAGCTAGTGTATTCTAGGACTAAGCCTGCTTAGTGCGTAGGTAATCATCGAGAGCTGGTATCTCTCCGGAAGAAACTCAAAACGAATACACTGCTCCGTGACCTTCTTTCGAGTCCCAAGTAGCATCTCCAGCCATAGGAGTAGCATCCTAGCAAAATAAAACTTCTAAAACAATTTTTAAATTACTTTATACTTCTTTTTTGGAGAAAACGCCTTTTTTGTGAATGTTCGGAAAAAATGTTTAAATACCTCTTTTTTTCCTTAAAAGAATCTTAGAGTGGCATGCAGCCTGAAGCTCTCTGGGCACTTGTGCAGCGAGACGCAGCAGTCCCCACTCCCCTTTAATCTTTGGCGCCGGGCTCGGAATCATGGCATTTGACAACCTCACACAATGGGTGCCATGGATACAAGCACTGCTCTTGCTCCCGTCATGGATGACTGTTACGAACGAAATTCCAAGCGCCGTGCTTTTTCCGACACACTTTGAATGTATTGTCTACTTTTCACTTCATAATCATTTAACAAGGAATGTCGGTTATACTGTCCCTTTATTACCATTGAGGAAATCACTCGCCATGGTGAGGTGAAATCATTTCCTGAAGTGCCCTGGCATTAAGGGACAGAAGTGTGTGATGTGAACGCACCACTCTCAATCTCTGAAACCTGTGGTCTTAGCCACTACATGCCCTTCAGTGCGATTAAAAAGGCATTTTTATACTTGATACCGATCACAATCTTCAGGCATGAACGCATAGTCGAAATGACGTTATGGAAGTCTTATGGAAAAAGCCAATGCATATACCCAGGGTCTACAGGGCAAAAAATGATCTATACTAAATCTTCTCAGAAATTCTCATCTTAAATAGGAATTCTGAGGGGAGAAGTTTTGCTGAGATATCAAATGTAGTTAGTAGGAACAGCAGCTGTACTGACTGCGTTTTTACACCCTAAAACACTAAGAAGGAATCCGGAAAATCCGTTTTATGCTCCCCCAGCACGCGGCGCTTTTGATTAAACTTCAAGTTTTCAGACATTTACCCTTTTTTTGATCCAGGTATAATTTTAAAACAGTTATGTTTTATTCAGCGTGGAAGACCTACCTTTGTCAGAAAAGGAACAGATTATTTTGGTGTCAAAATTCCCCTCACAAATGTCATTGTTCACATTTTTGCTTCTGCATTAATGAAAGAAGAATTTCAATAGGCGTTTCCTGTATTGCGAGATCTATTCTGACTGCAGGATTTCAAAGAACGAGAAATGGATTGTTAGGGAAATCTGAAGCTTGTATTAAAAGTTCAATTCGCTGAGCAGTCAAAAGAACTGTGGGCGAGGAAAACAAAGAATATTTTACTCAACCAACTTTTCCATAAAAAAAGTCACGCAATTTACAACATTTGATTCCTTTGCCTCTTTGTCATTCAGAAATAATACATCAAAACGAGTTTTTTCGTTCTCTCTTAATTTCGCAGGCATAGAGAGTAGTTGGTTCCTGCAAATAATCTTTCCTAAGATTTAAAAGAAATCGATAAAGAGAAAAATGATGAGTATGGAGAGAGACATGGTGTCAGTTCAAGCCTTTGATAAAAATTAAAATCCTCCTTTCTACAGTAAGTAGTGTAAATCGTTAGCAATAACACTTTCATTTTTATAAATACTATAGTGAGAGAGAGTAAAATAGTGGTTTATGGAAACACATACACTAGCATGAAGCTAGTGTATTCTAGGACTAAGCCTGCTTAGTGCGTAGGTAATCATCGAGAGCTGGTATCTCTCCGGAAGAAACTCAAAACGAATACACTGCTCCGTGACCTTCTTTAGAGTCCCAAGTAGCATCTCCAGCCATAGGAGTAGCATCCTAGCAAAATAAAACTTCTAAAACAATTTTTAAATTACTTTATACTTCTTTTTTGGAGAAAACGCCTTTTTTGTGAATGTTCGGAAAAATGTTTAAATACCTCTTTTTTTCCTTAAAAGAATCTTAGAGTGGCATGCAGCCTGAAGCTCTCTGGGCACTTGTGCAGCGAGACGCAGCAGTCCCCACTCCCCTTTAATCTTTGGCGCCGGGCTCGGAATCATGGCATTTGACAACCTCACACAATGGGTGCCATGGATACAAGCACTGCTCTTGCTCCCGTCATGGATGACTGTTACGAACGAAATTCCAAGCGCCGTGCTTTTTCCGACACACTTTGAATGTATTGTCTACTTTTCACTTCATAATCATTTAACAAGGAATGTCGGTTATACTGTCCCTTTATTACCATTGAGGAAATCACTCGCCATGGTGAGGTGAAATCATTTCCTGAAGTGCCCTGGCATTAAGGGACAGAAGTGTGTGATGTGAACGCACCACTCTCAATCTCTGAAACCTGTGGTCTTAGCCACTACATGCCCTTCAGTGCGATTAAAAAGGCATTTTTATACTTGATACCGATCACAATCTTCAGGCATGAACGCATAGTCGAAATGACGTTATGGAAGTCTTATGGAAAAAGCCAATGCATATACCCAGGGTCTACAGGGCAAAAAATGATCTATACTAAATCTTCTCAGAAATTCTCATCTTAAATAGGAATTCTGAGGGGAGAAGTTTTGCTGAGATATCAAATGTAGTTAGTAGGAACAGCAGCTGTACTGACTGCGTTTTTACACCCTAAAACACTAAGAAGGAATCCGGAAAATCCGTTTTATGCTCCCCCAGCACGCGGCGCTTTTGATTAAACTTCAAGTTTTCAGACATTTACCCTTTTTTTGATCCAGGTATAATTTTAAAACAGTTATGTTTTATTCAGCGTGGAAGACCTACCTTTGTCAGAAAAGGAACAGATTATTTTGGTGTCAAAATTCCCCTCACAAATGTCATTGTTCACATTTTTGCTTCTGCATTAATGAAAGAAGAATTTCAATAGGCGTTTCCTGTATTGCGAGATCTATTCTGACTGCAGGATTTCAAAGAACGAGAAATGGATTGTTAGGGAAATCTGAAGCTTGTATTAAAAGTTCAATTCGCTGAGCAGTCAAAAGAACTGTGGGCGAGGAAAACAAAGAATATTTTACTCAACCAACTTTTCCATAAAAAAAGTCACGCAATTTACAACATTTGATTCCTTTGCCTCTTTGTCATTCAGAAATAATACATCAAAACGAGTTTTTTCGTTCTCTCTTAATTTCGCAGGCATAGAGAGTAGTTGGTTCCTGCAAATAATCTTTCCTAAGATTTAAAAGAAATCGATAAAGAGAAAAATGATGAGTATGGAGAGAGACATGGTGTCAGTTCAAGCCTTTGATAAAAATTAAAATCCTCCTTTCTACAGTAAGTAGTGTAAATCGTTAGCAATAACACTTTCATTTTTATAAATACTATAGTGAGAGAGAGTAAAATAGTGGTTTATGGAAACACATACACTAGCATGAAGCTAGTGTATTCTAGGACTAAGCCTGCTTAGTGCGTAGGTAATCATCGAGAGCTGGTATCTCTCCGGAAGAAACTCAAAACGAATACACTGCTCCGTGACCTTCTTTCGAGTCCCAAGTAGCATCTCCAGCCATAGGAGTAGCATCCTAGCAAAATAAAACTTCTAAAACAATTTTTAAATTACTTTATACTTCTTTTTTGGAGAAAACGCCTTTTTTGTGAATGTTCGGAAAAATGTTTAAATACCTCTTTTTTTCCTTAAAAGAATCTTAGAGTGGCATGCAGCCTGAAGCTCTCTGGGCACTTGTGCAGCGAGACGCAGCAGTCCCCACTCCCCTTTAATCTTTGGCGCCGGGCTCGGAATCATGGCATTTGACAACCTCACACAATGGGTGCCATGGATACAAGCACTGCTCTTGCTCCCGTCATGGATGACTGTTACGAACGAAATTCCAAGCGCCGTGCTTTTTCCGACACACTTTGAATGTATTGTCTACTTTTCACTTCATAATCATTTAACAAGGAATGTCGGTTATACTGTCCCTTTATTACCATTGAGGAAATCACTCGCCATGGTGAGGTGAAATCATTTCCTGAAGTGCCCTGGCATTAAGGGACAGAAGTGTGTGATGTGAACGCACCACTCTCAATCTCTGAAACCTGTGGTCTTAGCCACTACATGCCCTTCAGTGCGATTAAAAAGGCATTTTTATACTTGATACCGATCACAATCTTCAGGCATGAACGCATAGTCGAAATGACGTTATGGAAGTCTTATGGAAAAAGCCAATGCATATACCCAGGGTCTACAGGGCAAAAAATGATCTATACTAAATCTTCTCAGAAATTCTCATCTTAAATAGGAATTCTGAGGGGAGAAGTTTTGCTGAGATATCAAATGTAGTTAGTAGGAACAGCAGCTGTACTGACTGCGTTTTTACACCCTAAAACACTAAGAAGGAATC
Organism: Manis pentadactyla; assembly: GCF_030020395.1. NCBI lineage: Eukaryota > Metazoa > Chordata > Mammalia > Pholidota > Manidae > Manis > Manis pentadactyla. Next base: position 103,147 of record NW_026644685.1, on the reverse strand, counting down.
CGGAAAATCCGTTTTATGCTCCCCCAGCACGCGGCGCTTTTGATTAAACTTCAAGTTTTCAGACATTTACCCTTTTTTTGATCCAGGTATAATTTTAAAACAGTTATGTTTTATTCAGCGTGGAAGACCTACCTTTGTCAGAAAAGGAACAGATTATTTTGGTGTCAAAATTCCCCTCACAAATGTCATTGTTCACATTTTTGCTTCTGCATTAATGAAAGAAGAATTTCAATAGGCGTTTCCTGTATTGCGAGATCTATTCTGACTGCAGGATTTCAAAGAACGAGAAATGGATTGTTAGGGAAATCTGAAGCTTGTATTAAAAGTTCAATTCGCTGAGCAGTCAAAAGAACTGTGGGCGAGGAAAACAAAGAATATTTTACTCAACCAACTTTTCCATAAAAAAAGTCACGCAATTTACAACATTTGATTCCTTTGCCTCTTTGTCATTCAGAAATAATACATCAAAACGAGTTTTTTCGTTCTCTCTTAATTTCGCAGGCATAGAGAGTAGTTGGTTCCTGCAAATAATCTTTCCTAAGATTTAAAAGAAATCGATAAAGAGAAAAATGATGAGTATGGAGAGAGACATGGTGTCAGTTCAAGCCTTTGATAAAAATTAAAATCCTCCTTTCTACAGTAAGTAGTGTAAATCGTTAGCAATAACACTTTCATTTTTATAAATACTATAGTGAGAGAGAGTAAAATAGTGGTTTATGGAAACACATACACTAGCATGAAGCTAGTGTATTCTAGGACTAAGCCTGCTTAGTGCGTAGGTAATCATCGAGAGCTGGTATCTCTCCGGAAGAAACTCAAAACGAATACACTGCTCCGTGACCTTCTTTCGAGTCCCAAGTAGCATCTCCAGCCATAGGAGTAGCGTCCTAGCAAAATAAAACTTCTAAAACAATTTTTAAATTACTTTATACTTCTTTTTTGGAGAAAACGCCTTTTTTGTGAATGTTCGGAAAAATGTTTAAATACCTCTTTTTTTCCTTAAAAGAATCTTAGAGTGGCATGCAGCCTGAAGCTCTCTGGGCACTTGTGCAGCGAGACGCAGCAGTCCCCACTCCCCTTTAATCTTTGGCGCCGGGCTCGGAATCATGGCATTTGACAACCTCACACAATGGGTGCCATGGATACAAGCACTGCTCTTGCTCCCGTCATGGATGACTGTTACGAACGAAATTCCAAGCGCCGTGCTTTTTCCGACACACTTTGAATGTATTGTCTACTTTTCACTTCATAATCATTTAACAAGGAATGTCGGTTATACTGTCCCTTTATTACCATTGAGGAAATCACTCGCCATGGTGAGGTGAAATCATTTCCTGAAGTGCCCTGGCATTAAGGGACAGAAGTGTGTGATGTGAACGCACCACTCTCAATCTCTGAAACCTGTGGTCTTAGCCACTACATGCCCTTCAGTGCGATTAAAAAGGCATTTTTATACTTGATACCGATCACAATCTTCAGGCATGAACGCATAGTCGAAATGACGTTATGGAAGTCTTATGGAAAAAGCCAATGCATATACCCAGGGTCTACAGGGCAAAAAATGATCTATACTAAATCTTCTCAGAAATTCTCATCTTAAATAGGAATTCTGAGGGGAGAAGTTTTGCTGAGATATCAAATGTAGTTAGTAGGAACAGCAGCTGTACTGACTGCGTTTTTACACCCTAAAACACTAAGAAGGAATCCGGAAAATCCGTTTTATGCTCCCCCAGCACGCGGCGCTTTTGATTAAACTTCAAGTTTTCAGACATTTACCCTTTTTTTGATCCAGGTATAATTTTAAAACAGTTATGTTTTATTCAGCGTGGAAGACCTACCTTTGTCAGAAAAGGAACAGATTATTTTGGTGTCAAAATTCCCCTCACAAATGTCATTGTTCACATTTTTGCTTCTGCATTAATGAAAGAAGAATTTCAATAGGCGTTTCCTGTATTGCGAGATCTATTCTGACTGCAGGATTTCAAAGAACGAGAAATGGATTGTTAGGGAAATCTGAAGCTTGTATTAAAAGTTCAATTCGCTGAGCAGTCAAAAGAACTGTGGGCGAGGAAAACAAAGAATATTTTACTCAACCAACTTTTCCATAAAAAAAGTCACGCAATTTACAACATTTGATTCCTTTGCCTCTTTGTCATTCAGAAATAATACATCAAAACGAGTTTTTTCGTTCTCTCTTAATTTCGCAGGCATAGAGAGTAGTTGGTTCCTGCAAATAATCTTTCCTAAGATTTAAAAGAAATCGATAAAGAGAAAAATGATGAGTATGGAGAGAGACATGGTGTCAGTTCAAGCCTTTGATAAAAATTAAAATCCTCCTTTCTACAGTAAGTAGTGTAAATCGTTAGCAATAACACTTTCATTTTTATAAATACTATAGTGAGAGAGAGAGTAAAATAGTGGTTTATGGAAACACATACACTAGCATGAAGCTAGTGTATTCTAGGACTAAGCCTGCTTAGTGCGTAGGTAATCATCGAGAGCTGGTATCTCTCCGGAAGAAACTCAAAACGAATACACTGCTCCGTGACCTTCTTTCGAGTCCCAAGTAGCATCTCCAGCCATAGGAGTAGCGTCCTAGCAAAATAAAACTTCTAAAACAATTTTTAAATTACTTTATACTTCTTTTTTGGAGAAAACGCCTTCTTTGTGAATGTTCGGAAAAATGTTTAAATACCTCTTTTTCCTTAAAAGAATCTTAGAGTGGCATGCAGCCTGAAGCTCTCTGGGCACTTGTGCAGCGAGACGCAGCAGTCCCCACTCCCCTTTAATCTTTGGCGCCGGGCTCGGAATCATGGCATTTGACAACCTCACACAATGGGTGCCATGGATACAAGCACTGCTCTTGCTCCCGTCATGGATGACTGTTACGAACGAAATTCCAAGCGCCGTGCTTTTTCCGACACACTTTGAATGTATTGTCTACTTTTCACTTCATAATCATTTAACAAGGAATGTCGGTTATACTGTCCCTTTATTACCATTGAGGAAATCACTCGCCATGGTGAGGTGAAATCATTTCCTGAAGTGCCCTGGCATTAAGGGACAGAAGTGTGTGATGTGAACGCACCACTCTCAATCTCTGAAACCTGTGGTCTTAGCCACTACATGCCCTTCAGTGCGATTAAAAAGGCATTTTTATACTTGATACCGATCACAATCTTCAGGCATGAACGCATAGTCGAAATGACGTTATGGAAGTCTTATGGAAAAAGCCAATGCATATACCCAGGGTCTACAGGGCAAAAAATGATCTATACTAAATCTTCTCAGAAATTCTCATCTTAAATAGGAATTCTGAGGGGAGAAGTTTTGCTGAGATATCAAATGTAGTTAGTAGGAACAGCAGCTGTACTGACTGCGTTTTTACACCCTAAAACACTAAGAAGGAATCCGGAAAATCCGTTTTATGCTCCCCCAGCACGCGGCGCTTTTGATTAAACTTCAAGTTTTCAGACATTTACCCTTTTTTTGATCCAGGTATAATTTTAAAACAGTTATGTTTTATTCAGCGTGGAAGACCTACCTTTGTCAGAAAAGGAACAGATTATTTTGGTGTCAAAATTCCCCTCACAAATGTCATTGTTCACATTTTTGCTTCTGCATTAATGAAAGAAGAATTTCAATAGGCGTTTCCTGTATTGCGAGATCTATTCTGACTGCAGGATTTCAAAGAACGAGAAATGGATTGTTAGGGAAATCTGAAGCTTGTATTAAAAGTTCAATTCGCTGAGCAGTCAAAAGAACTGTGGGCGAGGAAAACAAAGAATATTTTACTCAACCAACTTTTCCATAAAAAAAGTCACGCAATTTACAACATTTGATTCCTTTGCCTCTTTGTCATTCAGAAATAATACATCAAAACGAGTTTTTTCGTTCTCTCTTAATTTCGCAGGCATAGAGAGTAGTTGGTTCCTGCAAATAATCTTTCCTAAGATTTAAAAGAAATCGATAAAGAGAAAAATGATGAGTATGGAGAGAGACATGGTGTCAGTTCAAGCCTTTGATAAAAATTAAAATCCTCCTTTCTACAGTAAGTAGTGTAAATCGTTAGCAATAACACTTTCATTTTTATAAATACTATAGTGAGAGAGAGAGTAAAATAGTGGTTTATGGAAACACATACACTAGCATGAAGCTAGTGTATTCTAGGACTAAGCCTGCTTAGTGCGTAGGTAATCATCGAGAGCTGGTATCTCTCCGGAAGAAACTCAAAACGAATACACTGCTCCGTGACCTTCTTTCGAGTCCCAAGTAGCATCTCCAGCCATAGGAGTAGCGTCCTAGCAAAATAAAACTTCTAAAACAATTTTTAAATTACTTTATACTTCTTTTTTGGAGAAAACGCCTTCTTTGTGAATGTTCGGAAAAATGTTTAAATACCTCTTTTTCCTTAAAAGAATCTTAGAGTGGCATGCAGCCTGAAGCTCTCTGGGCACTTGTGCAGCGAGACGCAGCAGTCCCCACTCCCCTTTAATCTTTGGCGCCGGGCTCGGAATCATGGCATTTGACAACCTCACACAATGGGTGCCATGGATACAAGCACTGCTCTTGCTCCCGTCATGGATGACTGTTACGAACGAAATTCCAAGCGCCGTGCTTTTTCCGACACACTTTGAATGTATTGTCTACTTTTCACTTCATAATCATTTAACAAGGAATGTCGGTTATACTGTCCCTTTATTACCATTGAGGAAATCACTCGCCATGGTGAGGTGAAATCATTTCCTGAAGTGCCCTGGCATTAAGGGACAGAAGTGTGTGATGTGAACGCACCACTCTCAATCTCTGAAACCTGTGGTCTTAGCCACTACATGCCCTTCAGTGCGATTAAAAAGGCATTTTTATACTTGATACCGATCACAATCTTCAGGCATGAACGCATAGTCGAAATGACGTTATGGAAGTCTTATGGAAAAAGCCAATGCATATACCCAGGGTCTACAGGGCAAAAAATGATCTATACTAAATCTTCTCAGAAATTCTCATCTTAAATAGGAATTCTGAGGGGAGAAGTTTTGCTGAGATATCAAATGTAGTTAGTAGGAACAGCAGCTGTACTGACTGCGTTTTTACACCCTAAAACACTAAGAAGGAATCCGGAAAATCCGTTTTATGCTCCCCCAGCACGCGGCGCTTTTGATTAAACTTCAAGTTTTCAGACATTTACCCTTTTTTTGATCCAGGTATAATTTTAAAACAGTTATGTTTTATTCAGCGTGGAAGACCTACCTTTGTCAGAAAAGGAACAGATTATTTTGGTGTCAAAATTCCCCTCACAAATGTCATTGTTCACATTTTTGCTTCTGCATTAATGAAAGAAGAATTTCAATAGGCGTTTCCTGTATTGCGAGATCTATTCTGACTGCAGGATTTCAAAGAACGAGAAATGGATTGTTAGGGAAATCTGAAGCTTGTATTAAAAGTTCAATTCGCTGAGCAGTCAAAAGAACTGTGGGCGAGGAAAACAAAGAATATTTTACTCAACCAACTTTTCCATAAAAAAAGTCACGCAATTTACAACATTTGATTCCTTTGCCTCTTTGTCATTCAGAAATAATACATCAAAACGAGTTTTTTCGTTCTCTCTTAATTTCGCAGGCATAGAGAGTAGTTGGTTCCTGCAAATAATCTTTCCTAAGATTTAAAAGAAATCGATAAAGAGAAAAATGATGAGTATGGAGAGAGACATGGTGTCAGTTCAAGCCTTTGATAAAAATTAAAATCCTCCTTTCTACAGTAAGTAGTGTAAATCGTTAGCAATAACACTTTCATTTTTATAAATACTATAGTGAGAGAGAGAGTAAAATAGTGGTTTATGGAAACACATACACTAGCATGAAGCTAGTGTATTCTAGGACTAAGCCTGCTTAGTGCGTAGGTAATCATCGAGAGCTGGTATCTCTCCGGAAGAAACTCAAAACGAATACACTGCTCCGTGACCTTCTTTCGAGTCCCAAGTAGCATCTCCAGCCATAGGAGTAGCGTCCTAGCAAAATAAAACTTCTAAAACAATTTTTAAATTACTTTATACTTCTTTTTTGGAGAAAACGCCTTCTTTGTGAATGTTCGGAAAAATGTTTAAATACCTCTTTTTCCTTAAAAGAATCTTAGAGTGGCATGCAGCCTGAAGCTCTCTGGGCACTTGTGCAGCGAGACGCAGCAGTCCCCACTCCCCTTTAATCTTTGGCGCCGGGCTCGGAATCATGGCATTTGACAACCTCACACAATGGGTGCCATGGATACAAGCACTGCTCTTGCTCCCGTCATGGATGACTGTTACGAACGAAATTCCAAGCGCCGTGCTTTTTCCGACACACTTTGAATGTATTGTCTACTTTTCACTTCATAATCATTTAACAAGGAATGTCGGTTATACTGTCCCTTTATTACCATTGAGGAAATCACTCGCCATGGTGAGGTGAAATCATTTCCTGAAGTGCCCTGGCATTAAGGGACAGAAGTGTGTGATGTGAACGCACCACTCTCAATCTCTGAAACCTGTGGTCTTAGCCACTACATGCCCTTCAGTGCGATTAAAAAGGCATTTTTATACTTGATACCGATCACAATCTTCAGGCATGAACGCATAGTCGAAATGACGTTATGGAAGTCTTATGGAAAAAGCCAATGCATATACCCAGGGTCTACAGGGCAAAAAATGATCTATACTAAATCTTCTCAGAAATTCTCATCTTAAATAGGAATTCTGAGGGGAGAAGTTTTGCTGAGATATCAAATGTAGTTAGTAGGAACAGCAGCTGTACTGACTGCGTTTTTACACCCTAAAACACTAAGAAGGAATCCGGAAAATCCGTTTTATGCTCCCCCAGCACGCGGCGCTTTTGATTAAACTTCAAGTTTTCAGACATTTACCCTTTTTTTGATCCAGGTATAATTTTAAAACAGTTATGTTTTATTCAGCGTGGAAGACCTACCTTTGTCAGAAAAGGAACAGATTATTTTGGTGTCAAAATTCCCCTCACAAATGTCATTGTTCACATTTTTGCTTCTGCATTAATGAAAGAAGAATTTCAATAGGCGTTTCCTGTATTGCGAGATCTATTCTGACTGCAGGATTTCAAAGAACGAGAAATGGATTGTTAGGGAAATCTGAAGCTTGTATTAAAAGTTCAATTCGCTGAGCAGTCAAAAGAACTGTGGGCGAGGAAAACAAAGAATATTTTACTCAACCAACTTTTCCATAAAAAAAGTCACGCAATTTACAACATTTGATTCCTTTGCCTCTTTGTCATTCAGAAATAATACATCAAAACGAGTTTTTTCGTTCTCTCTTAATTTCGCAGGCATAGAGAGTAGTTGGTTCCTGCAAATAATCTTTCCTAAGATTTAAAAGAAATCGATAAAGAGAAAAATGATGAGTATGGAGAGAGACATGGTGTCAGTTCAAGCCTTTGATAAAAATTAAAATCCTCCTTTCTACAGTAAGTAGTGTAAATCGTTAGCAATAACACTTTCATTTTTATAAATACTATAGTGAGAGAGAGTAAAATAGTGGTTTATGGAAACACATACACTAGCATGAAGCTAGTGTATTCTAGGACTAAGCCTGCTTAGTGCGTAGGTAATCATCGAGAGCTGGTATCTCTCCGGAAGAAACTCAAAACGAATACACTGCTCCGTGACCTTCTTTCGAGTCCCAAGTAGCATCTCCAGCCATAGGAGTAGCGTCCTAGCAAAATAAAACTTCTAAAACAATTTTTAAATTACTTTATACTTCTTTTTTGGAGAAAACGCCTTTTTTGTGAATGTTCGGAAAAAATGTTTAAATACCTCTTTTTTTCCTTAAAAGAATCTTAGAGTGGCATGCAGCCTGAAGCTCTCTGGGCACTTGTGCAGCGAGACGCAGCAGTCCCCAGTCCCCTTTAATCTTTGGCGCCGGGCTCGGAATCATGGCATTTGACAACCTCACACAATGGGTGCCATGGATACAAGCACTGCTCTTGCTCCCGTCATGGATGACTGTTACGAACGAAATTCCAAGCGCCGTGCTTTTTCCGACACACTTTGAATGTATTGTCTACTTTTCACTTCATAATCATTTAACAAGGAATGTCGGTTATACTGTCCCTTTATTACCATTGAGGAAATCACTCGCCATGGTGAGGTGAAATCATTTCCTGAAGTGCCCTGGCATTAAGGGACAGAAGTGTGTGATGTGAACGCACCACTCTCAATCTCTGAAACCTGTGGTCTTAGCCACTACATGCCCTTCAGTGCGATTAAAAAGGCATTTTTATACTTGATACCGATCACAATCTTCAGGCATGAACGCATAGTCGAAATGACGTTATGGAAGTCTTATGGAAAAAGCCAATGCATATACCCAGGGTCTACAGGGCAAAAAATGATCTATACTAAATCTTCTCAGAAATTCTCATCTTAAATAGGAATTCTGAGGGGAGAAGTTTTGCTGAGATATCAAATGTAGTTAGTAGGAACAGCAGCTGTACTGACTGCGTTTTTACACCCTAAAACACTAAGAAGGAATCCGGAAAATCCGTTTTATGCTCCCCCAGCACGCGGCGCTTTTGATTAAACTTCAAGTTTTCAGACATTTACCCTTTTTTTGATCCAGGTATAATTTTAAAACAGTTATGTTTTATTCAGCGTGGAAGACCTACCTTTGTCAGAAAAGGAACAGATTATTTTGGTGTCAAAATTCCCCTCACAAATGTCATTGTTCACATTTTTGCTTCTGCATTAATGAAAGAAGAATTTCAATAGGCGTTTCCTGTATTGCGAGATCTATTCTGACTGCAGGATTTCAAAGAACGAGAAATGGATTGTTAGGGAAATCTGAAGCTTGTATTAAAAGTTCAATTCGCTGAGCAGTCAAAAGAACTGTGGGCGAGGAAAACAAAGAATATTTTACTCAACCAACTTTTCCATAAAAAAAGTCACGCAATTTACAACATTTGATTCCTTTGCCTCTTTGTCATTCAGAAATAATACATCAAAACGAGTTTTTTCGTTCTCTCTTAATTTCGCAGGCATAGAGAGTAGTTGGTTCCTGCAAATAATCTTTCCTAAGATTTAAAAGAAATCGATAAAGAGAAAAATGATGAGTATGGAGAGAGACATGGTGTCAGTTCAAGCCTTTGATAAAAATTAAAATCCTCCTTTCTACAGTAAGTAGTGTAAATCGTTAGCAATAACACTTTCATTTTTATAAATACTATAGTGAGAGAGAGAGTAAAATAGTGGTTTATGGAAACACATACACTAGCATGAAGCTAGTGTATTCTAGGACTAAGCCTGCTTAGTGCGTAGGTAATCATCGAGAGCTGGTATCTCTCCGGAAGAAACTCAAAACGAATACACTGCTCCGTGACCTTCTTTCGAGTCCCAAGTAGCATCTCCAGCCATAGGAGTAGCGTCCTAGCAAAATAAAACTTCTAAAACAATTTTTAAATTACTTTATACTTCTTTTTTGGAGAAAACGCCTTTTTTGTGAATGTTCGGAAAAATGTTTAAATACCTCTTTTTTTCCTTAAAAGAATCTTAGAGTGGCATGCAGCCTGAAGCTCTCTGGGCACTTGTGCAGCGAGACGCAGCAGTCCCCACTCCCCTTTAATCTTTGGCGCCGGGCTCGGAATCATGGCATTTGACAACCTCACACAATGGGTGCCATGGATACAAGCACTGCTCTTGCTCCCGTCATGGATGACTGTTACGAACGAAATTCCAAGCGCCGTGCTTTTTCCGACACACTTTGAATGTATTGTCTACTTTTCACTTCATAATCATTTAACAAGGAATGTCGGTTATACTGTCCCTTTATTACCATTGAGGAAATCACTCGCCATGGTGAGGTGAAATCATTTCCTGAAGTGCCCTGGCATTAAGGGACAGAAGTGTGTGATGTGAACGCACCACTCTCAATCTCTGAAACCTGTGGTCTTAGCCACTACATGCCCTTCAGTGCGATTAAAAAGGCATTTTTATACTTGATACCGATCACAATCTTCAGGCATGAACGCATAGTCGAAATGACGTTATGGAAGTCTTATGGAAAAAGCCAATGCATATACCCAGGGTCTACAGGGCAAAAAATGATCTATACTAAATCTTCTCAGAAATTCTCATCTTAAATAGGAATTCTGAGGGGAGAAGTTTTGCTGAGATATCAAATGTAGTTAGTAGGAACAGCAGCTGTACTGACTGCGTTTTTACACCCTAAAACACTAAGAAGGAATCCGGAAAATCCGTTTTATGCTCCCCCAGCACGCGGCGCTTTTGATTAAACTTCAAGTTTTCAGACATTTACCCTTTTTTTGATCCAGGTATAATTTTAAAACAGTTATGTTTTATTCAGCGTGGAAGACCTACCTTTGTCAGAAAAGGAACAGATTATTTTGGTGTCAAAATTCCCCTCACAAATGTCATTGTTCACATTTTTGCTTCTGCATTAATGAAAGAAGAATTTCAATAGGCGTTTCCTGTATTGCGAGATCTATTCTGACTGCAGGATTTCAAAGAACGAGAAATGGATTGTTAGGGAAATCTGAAGCTTGTATTAAAAGTTCAATTCGCTGAGCAGTCAAAAGAACTGTGGGCGAGGAAAACAAAGAATATTTTACTCAACCAACTTTTCCATAAAAAAAGTCACGCAATTTACAACATTTGATTCCTTTGCCTCTTTGTCATTCAGAAATAATACATCAAAACGAGTTTTTTCGTTCTCTCTTAATTTCGCAGGCATAGAGAGTAGTTGGTTCCTGCAAATAATCTTTCCTAAGATTTAAAAGAAATCGATAAAGAGAAAAATGATGAGTATGGAGAGAGACATGGTGTCAGTTCAAGCCTTTGATAAAAATTAAAATCCTCCTTTCTACAGTAAGTAGTGTAAATCGTTAGCAATAACACTTTCATTTTTATAAATACTATAGTGAGAGAGAGAGTAAAATAGTGGTTTATGGAAACACATACACTAGCATGAAGCTAGTGTATTCTAGGACTAAGCCTGCTTAGTGCGTAGGTAATCATCGAGAGCTGGTATCTCTCCGGAAGAAACTCAAAACGAATACACTGCTCCGTGACCTTCTTTCGAGTCCCAAGTAGCATCTCCAGCCATAGGAGTAGCGTCCTAGCAAAATAAAACTTCTAAAACAATTTTTAAATTACTTTATACTTCTTTTTTGGAGAAAACGCCTTTTTTGTGAATGTTCGGAAAAATGTTTAAATACCTCTTTTTTTCCTTAAAAGAATCTTAGAGTGGCATGCAGCCTGAAGCTCTCTGGGCACTTGTGCAGCGAGACGCAGCAGTCCCCACTCCCCTTTAATCTTTGGCGCCGGGCTCGGAATCATGGCATTTGACAACCTCACACAATGGGTGCCATGGATACAAGCACTGCTCTTGCTCCCGTCATGGATGACTGTTACGAACGAAATTCCAAGCGCCGTGCTTTTTCCGACACACTTTGAATGTATTGTCTACTTTTCACTTCATAATCATTTAACAAGGAATGTCGGTTATACTGTCCCTTTATTACCATTGAGGAAATCACTCGCCATGGTGAGGTGAAATCATTTCCTGAAGTGCCCTGGCATTAAGGGACAGAAGTGTGTGATGTGAACGCACCACTCTCAATCTCTGAAACCTGTGGTCTTAGCCACTACATGCCCTTCAGTGCGATTAAAAAGGCATTTTTATACTTGATACCGATCACAATCTTCAGGCATGAACGCATAGTCGAAATGACGTTATGGAAGTCTTATGGAAAAAGCCAATGCATATACCCAGGGTCTACAGGGCAAAAAATGATCTATACTAAATCTTCTCAGAAATTCTCATCTTAAATAGGAATTCTGAGGGGAGAAGTTTTGCTGAGATATCAAATGTAGTTAGTAGGAACAGCAGCTGTACTGACTGCGTTTTTACACCCTAAAACACTAAGAAGGAATCCGGAAAATCCGTTTTATGCTCCCCCAGCACGCGGCGCTTTTGATTAAACTTCAAGTTTTCAGACATTTACCCTTTTTTTGATCCAGGTATAATTTTAAAACAGTTATGTTTTATTCAGCGTGGAAGACCTACCTTTGTCAGAAAAGGAACAGATTATTTTGGTGTCAAAATTCCCCTCACAAATGTCATTGTTCACATTTTTGCTTCTGCATTAATGAAAGAAGAATTTCAATAGGCGTTTCCTGTATTGCGAGATCTATTCTGACTGCAGGATTTCAAAGAACGAGAAATGGATTGTTAGGGAAATCTGAAGCTTGTATTAAAAGTTCAATTCGCTGAGCAGTCAAAAGAACTGTGGGCGAGGAAAACAAAGAATATTTTACTCAACCAACTTTTCCATAAAAAAAGTCACGCAATTTACAACATTTGATTCCTTTGCCTCTTTGTCATTCAGAAATAATACATCAAAACGAGTTTTTTCGTTCTCTCTTAATTTCGCAGGCATAGAGAGTAGTTGGTTCCTGCAAATAATCTTTCCTAAGATTTAAAAGAAATCGATAAAGAGAAAAATGATGAGTATGGAGAGAGACATGGTGTCAGTTCAAGCCTTTGATAAAAATTAAAATCCTCCTTTCTACAGTAAGTAGTGTAAATCGTTAGCAATAACACTTTCATTTTTATAAATACTATAGTGAGAGAGAGAGTAAAATAGTGGTTTATGGAAACACATACACTAGCATGAAGCTAGTGTATTCTAGGACTAAGCCTGCTTAGTGCGTAGGTAATCATCGAGAGCTGGTATCTCTCCGGAAGAAACTCAAAACGAATACACTGCTCCGTGACCTTCTTTCGAGTCCCAAGTAGCATCTCCAGCCATAGGAGTAGCGTCCTAGCAAAATAAAACTTCTAAAACAATTTTTAAATTACTTTATACTTCTTTTTTGGAGAAAACGCCTTTTTTGTGAATGTTCGGAAAAATGTTTAAATACCTCTTTTTTTCCTTAAAAGAATCTTAGAGTGGCATGCAGCCTGAAGCTCTCTGGGCACTTGTGCAGCGAGACGCAGCAGTCCCCACTCCCCTTTAATCTTTGGCGCCGGGCTCGGAATCATGGCATTTGACAACCTCACACAATGGGTGCCATGGATACAAGCACTGCTCTTGCTCCCGTCATGGATGACTGTTACGAACGAAATTCCAAGCGCCGTGCTTTTTCCGACACACTTTGAATGTATTGTCTACTTTTCACTTCATAATCATTTAACAAGGAATGTCGGTTATACTGTCCCTTTATTACCATTGAGGAAATCACTCGCCATGGTGAGGTGAAATCATTTCCTGAAGTGCCCTGGCATTAAGGGACAGAAGTGTGTGATGTGAACGCACCACTCTCAATCTCTGAAACCTGTGGTCTTAGCCACTACATGCCCTTCAGTGCGATTAAAAAGGCATTTTTATACTTGATACCGATCACAATCTTCAGGCATGAACGCATAGTCGAAATGACGTTATGGAAGTCTTATGGAAAAAGCCAATGCATATACCCAGGGTCTACAGGGCAAAAAATGATCTATACTAAATCTTCTCAGAAATTCTCATCTTAAATAGGAATTCTGAGGGGAGAAGTTTTGCTGAGATATCAAATGTAGTTAGTAGGAACAGCAGCTGTACTGACTGCGTTTTTACACCCTAAAACACTAAGAAGGAATCCGGAAAATCCGTTTTATGCTCCCCCAGCACGCGGCGCTTTTGATTAAACTTCAAGTTTTCAGACATTTACCCTTTTTTTGATCCAGGTATAATTTTAAAACAGTTATGTTTTATTCAGCGTGGAAGACCTACCTTTGTCAGAAAAGGAACAGATTATTTTGGTGTCAAAATTCCCCTCACAAATGTCATTGTTCACATTTTTGCTTCTGCATTAATGAAAGAAGAATTTCAATAGGCGTTTCCTGTATTGCGAGATCTATTCTGACTGCAGGATTTCAAAGAACGAGAAATGGATTGTTAGGGAAATCTGAAGCTTGTATTAAAAGTTCAATTCGCTGAGCAGTCAAAAGAACTGTGGGCGAGGAAAACAAAGAATATTTTACTCAACCAACTTTTCCATAAAAAAAGTCACGCAATTTACAACATTTGATTCCTTTGCCTCTTTGTCATTCAGAAATAATACATCAAAACGAGTTTTTTCGTTCTCTCTTAATTTCGCAGGCATAGAGAGTAGTTGGTTCCTGCAAATAATCTTTCCTAAGATTTAAAAGAAATCGATAAAGAGAAAAATGATGAGTATGGAGAGAGACATGGTGTCAGTTCAAGCCTTTGATAAAAATTAAAATCCTCCTTTCTACAGTAAGTAGTGTAAATCGTTAGCAATAACACTTTCATTTTTATAAATACTATAGTGAGAGAGAGAGTAAAATAGTGGTTTATGGAAACACATACACTAGCATGAAGCTAGTGTATTCTAGGACTAAGCCTGCTTAGTGCGTAGGTAATCATCGAGAGCTGGTATCTCTCCGGAAGAAACTCAAAACGAATACACTGCTCCGTGACCTTCTTTAGAGTCCCAAGTAGCATCTCCAGCCATAGGAGTAGCGTCCTAGCAAAATAAAACTTCTAAAACAATTTTTAAATTACTTTATACTTCTTTTTTGGAGAAAACGCCTTTTTTGTGAATGTTCGGAAAAATGTTTAAATACCTCTTTTTTTCCTTAAAAGAATCTTAGAGTGGCATGCAGCCTGAAGCTCTCTGGGCACTTGTGCAGCGAGACGCAGCAGTCCCGACTCCCCTTTAATCTTTGGCGCCGGGCTCGGAATCATGGCATTTGACAACCTCACACAATGGGTGCCATGGATACAAGCACTGCTCTTGCTCCCGTCATGGATGACTGTTACGAACGAAATTCCAAGCGCCGTGCTTTTTCCGACACACTTTGAATGTATTGTCTACTTTTCACTTCATAATCATTTAACAAGGAATGTCGGTTATACTGTCCCTTTATTACCATTGAGGAAATCACTCGCCATGGTGAGGTGAAATCATTTCCTGAAGTGCCCTGGCATTAAGGGACAGAAGTGTGTGATGTGAACGCACCACTCTCAATCTCTGAAACCTGTGGTCTTAGCCACTACATGCCCTTCAGTGCGATTAAAAAGGCATTTTTATACTTGATACCGATCACAATCTTCAGGCATGAACGCATAGTCGAAATGACGTTATGGAAGTCTTATGGAAAAAGCCAATGCATATACCCAGGGTCTACAGGGCAAAAAATGATCTATACTAAATCTTCTCAGAAATTCTCATCTTAAATAGGAATTCTGAGGGGAGAAGTTTTGCTGAGATATCAAATGTAGTTAGTAGGAACAGCAGCTGTACTGACTGCGTTTTTACACCCTAAAACACTAAGAAGGAATCCGGAAAATCCGTTTTATGCTCCCCCAGCACGCGGCGCTTTTGATTAAACTTCAAGTTTTCAGACATTTACCCTTTTTTTGATCCAGGTATAATTTTAAAACAGTTATGTTTTATTCAGCGTGGAAGACCTACCTTTGTCAGAAAAGGAACAGATTATTTTGGTGTCAAAATTCCCCTCACAAATGTCATTGTTCACATTTTTGCTTCTGCATTAATGAAAGAAGAATTTCAATAGGCGTTTCCTGTATTGCGAGATCTATTCTGACTGCAGGATTTCAAAGAACGAGAAATGGATTGTTAGGGAAATCTGAAGCTTGTATTAAAAGTTCAATTCGCTGAGCAGTCAAAAGAACTGTGGGCGAGGAAAACAAAGAATATTTTACTCAACCAACTTTTCCATAAAAAAAGTCACGCAATTTACAACATTTGATTCCTTTGCCTCTTTGTCATTCAGAAATAATACATCAAAACGAGTTTTTTCGTTCTCTCTTAATTTCGCAGGCATAGAGAGTAGTTGGTTCCTGCAAATAATCTTTCCTAAGATTTAAAAGAAATCGATAAAGAGAAAAATGATGAGTATGGAGAGAGACATGGTGTCAGTTCAAGCCTTTGATAAAAATTAAAATCCTCCTTTCTACAGTAAGTAGTGTAAATCGTTAGCAATAACACTTTCATTTTTATAAATACTATAGTGAGAGAGAGAGTAAAATAGTGGTTTATGGAAACACATACACTAGCATGAAGCTAGTGTATTCTAGGACTAAGCCTGCTTAGTGCGTAGGTAATCATCGAGAGCTGGTATCTCTCCGGAAGAAACTCAAAACGAATACACTGCTCCGTGACCTTCTTTCGAGTCCCAAGTAGCATCTCCAGCCATAGGAGTAGCGTCCTAGCAAAATAAAACTTCTAAAACAATTTTTAAATTACTTTATACTTCTTTTTTGGAGAAAACGCCTTTTTTGTGAATGTTCGGAAAAATGTTTAAATACCTCTTTTTTTCCTTAAAAGAATCTTAGAGTGGCATGCAGCCTGAAGCTCTCTGGGCACTTGTGCAGCGAGACGCAGCAGTCCCCACTCCCCTTTAATCTTTGGCGCCGGGCTCGGAATCATGGCATTTGACAACCTCACACAATGGGTGCCATGGATACAAGCACTGCTCTTGCTCCCGTCATGGGTGACTGTTACGAACGAAATTCCAAGCGCCGTGCTTTTTCCGACACACTTTGAATGTATTGTCTACTTTTCACTTCATAATCATTTAACAAGGAATGTCGGTTATACTGTCCCTTTATTACCATTGAGGAAATCACTCGCCATGGTGAGGTGAAATCATTTCCTGAAGTGCCCTGGCATTAAGGGACAGAAGTGTGTGATGTGAACGCACCACTCTCAATCTCTGAAACCTGTGGTCTTAGCCACTACATGCCCTTCAGTGCGATTAAAAAGGCATTTTTATACTTGATACCGATCACAATCTTCAGGCATGAACGCATAGTCGAAATGACGTTATGGAAGTCTTATGGAAAAAGCCAATGCATATACCCAGGGTCTACAGGGCAAAAAATGATCTATACTAAATCTTCTCAGAAATTCTCATCTTAAATAGGAATTCTGAGGGGAGAAGTTTTGCTGAGATATCAAATGTAGTTAGTAGGAACAGCAGCTGTACTGACTGCGTTTTTACACCCTAAAACACTAAGAAGGAATCCGGAAAATCCGTTTTATGCTCCCCCAGCACGCGGCGCTTTTGATTAAACTTCAAGTTTTCAGACATTTACCCTTTTTTTGATCCAGGTATAATTTTAAAACAGTTATGTTTTATTCAGCGTGGAAGACCTACCTTTGTCAGAAAAGGAACAGATTATTTTGGTGTCAAAATTCCCCTCACAAATGTCATTGTTCACATTTTTGCTTCTGCATTAATGAAAGAAGAATTTCAATAGGCGTTTCCTGTATTGCGAGATCTATTCTGACTGCAGGATTTCAAAGAACGAGAAATGGATTGTTAGGGAAATCTGAAGCTTGTATTAAAAGTTCAATTCGCTGAGCAGTCAAAAGAACTGTGGGGGGCGAGGAAAACAAAGAATATTTTACTCAACCAACTTTTCCATAAAAAAAGTCACGCAATTTACAACATTTGATTCCTTTGCCTCTTTGTCATTCAGAAATAATACATCAAAACGAGTTTTTTCGTTCTCTCTTAATTTCGCAGGCATAGAGAGTAGTTGGTTCCTGCAAATAATCTTTCCTAAGATTTAAAAGAAATCGATAAAGAGAAAAATGATGAGTATGGAGAGAGACATGGTGTCAGTTCAAGCCTTTGATAAAAATTAAAATCCTCCTTTCTACAGTAAGTAGTGTAAATCGTTAGCAATAACACTTTCATTTTTATAAATACTATAGTGAGAGAGAGAGTAAAATAGTGGTTTATGGAAACACATACACTAGCATGAAGCTAGTGTATTCTAGGACTAAGCCTGCTTAGTGCGTAGGTAATCATCGAGAGCTGGTATCTCTCCGGAAGAAACTCAAAACGAATACACTGCTCCGTGACCTTCTTTCGAGTCCCAAGTAGCATCTCCAGCCATAGGAGTAGCGTCCTAGCAAAATAAAACTTCTAAAACAATTTTTAAATTACTTTATACTTCTTTTTTGGAGAAAACGCCTTCTTTGTGAATGTTCGGAAAAATGTTTAAATACCTCTTTTTCCTTAAAAGAATCTTAGAGTGGCATGCAGCCTGAAGCTCTCTGGGCACTTGTGCAGCGAGACGCAGCAGTCCCCACTCCCCTTTAATCTTTGGCGCCGGGCTCGGAATCATGGCATTTGACAACCTCACACAATGGGTGCCATGGATACAAGCACTGCTCTTGCTCCCGTCATGGATGACTGTTACGAACGAAATTCCAAGCGCCGTGCTTTTTCCGACACACTTTGAATGTATTGTCTACTTTTCACTTCATAATCATTTAACAAGGAATGTCGGTTATACTGTCCCTTTATTACCATTGAGGAAATCACTCGCCATGGTGAGGTGAAATCATTTCCTGAAGTGCCCTGGCATTAAGGGACACAAGTGTGTGATGTGAACGCACCACTCTCAATCTCTGAAACCTGTGGTCTTAGCCACTACATGCCCTTCAGTGCGATTAAAAAGGCATTTTTATACTTGATACCGATCACAATCTTCAGGCATGAACGCATAGTCGAAATGACGTTATGGAAGTCTTATGGAAAAAGCCAATGCATATACCCAGGGTCTACAGGGCAAAAAATGATCTATACTAAATCTTCTCAGAAATTCTCATCTTAAATAGGAATTCTGAGGGGAGAAGTTTTGCTGAGATATCAAATGTAGTTAGTAGGAACAGCAGCTGTACTGACTGCGTTTTTACACCCTAAAACACTAAGAAGGAATCCGGAAAATCCGTTTTATGCTCCCCCAGCACGCGGCGCTTTTGATTAAACTTCAAGTTTTCAGACATTTACCCTTTTTTTGATCCAGGTATAATTTTAAAACAGTTATGTTTTATTCAGCGTGGAAGACCTACCTTTGTCAGAAAAGGAACAGATTATTTTGGTGTCAAAATTCCCCTCACAAATGTCATTGTTCACATTTTTGCTTCTGCATTAATGAAAGAAGAATTTCAATAGGCGTTTCCTGTATTGCGAGATCTATTCTGACTGCAGGATTTCAAAGAACGAGAAATGGATTGTTAGGGAAATCTGAAGCTTGTATTAAAAGTTCAATTCGCTGAGCAGTCAAAAGAACTGTGGGCGAGGAAAACAAAGAATATTTTACTCAACCAACTTTTCCATAAAAAAAGTCACGCAATTTACAACATTTGATTCCTTTGCCTCTTTGTCATTCAGAAATAATACATCAAAACGAGTTTTTTCGTTCTCTCTTAATTTCGCAGGCATAGAGAGTAGTTGGTTCCTGCAAATAATCTTTCCTAAGATTTAAAAGAAATCGATAAAGAGAAAAATGATGAGTATGGAGAGAGACATGGTGTCAGTTCAAGCCTTTGATAAAAATTAAAATCCTCCTTTCTACAGTAAGTAGTGTAAATCGTTAGCAATAACACTTTCATTTTTATAAATACTATAGTGAGAGAGAGAGTAAAATAGTGGTTTATGGAAACACATACACTAGCATGAAGCTAGTGTATTCTAGGACTAAGCCTGCTTAGTGCGTAGGTAATCATCGAGAGCTGGTATCTCTCCGGAAGAAACTCAAAACGAATACACTGCTCCGTGACCTTCTTTAGAGTCCCAAGTAGCATCTCCAGCCATAGGAGTAGCGTCCTAGCAAAATAAAACTTCTAAAACAATTTTTAAATTACTTTATACTTCTTTTTTGGAGAAAACGCCTTCTTTGTGAATGTTCGGAAAAATGTTTAAATACCTCTTTTTCCTTAAAAGAATCTTAGAGTGGCATGCAGCCTGAAGCTCTCTGGGCACTTGTGCAGCGAGACGCAGCAGTCCCCACTCCCCTTTAATCTTTGGCGCCGGGCTCGGAATCATGGCATTTGACAACCTCACACAATGGGTGCCATGGATACAAGCACTGCTCTTGCTCCCGTCATGGATGACTGTTACGAACGAAATTCCAAGCGCCGTGCTTTTTCCGACACACTTTGAATGTATTGTCTACTTTTCACTTCATAATCATTTAACAAGGAATGTCGGTTATACTGTCCCTTTATTACCATTGAGGAAATCACTCGCCATGGTGAGGTGAAATCATTTCCTGAAGTGCCCTGGCATTAAGGGACAGAAGTGTGTGATGTGAACGCACCACTCTCAATCTCTGAAACCTGTGGTCTTAGCCACTACATGCCCTTCAGTGCGATTAAAAAGGCATTTTTATACTTGATACCGATCACAATCTTCAGGCATGAACGCATAGTCGAAATGACGTTATGGAAGTCTTATGGAAAAAGCCAATGCATATACCCAGGGTCTACAGGGCAAAAAATGATCTATACTAAATCTTCTCAGAAATTCTCATCTTAAATAGGAATTCTGAGGGGAGAAGTTTTGCTGAGATATCAAATGTAGTTAGTAGGAACAGCAGCTGTACTGACTGCGTTTTTACACCCTAAAACACTAAGAAGGAATCCGGAAAATCCGTTTTATGCTCCCCCAGCACGCGGCGCTTTTGATTAAACTTCAAGTTTTCAGACATTTACCCTTTTTTTGATCCAGGTATAATTTTAAAACAGTTATGTTTTATTCAGCGTGGAAGACCTACCTTTGTCAGAAAAGGAACAGATTATTTTGGTGTCAAAATTCCCCTCACAAATGTCATTGTTCACATTTTTGCTTCTGCATTAATGAAAGAAGAATTTCAATAGGCGTTTCCTGTATTGCGAGATCTATTCTGACTGCAGGATTTCAAAGAACGAGAAATGGATTGTTAGGGAAATCTGAAGCTTGTATTAAAAGTTCAATTCGCTGAGCAGTCAAAAGAACTGTGGGCGAGGAAAACAAAGAATATTTTACTCAACCAACTTTTCCATAAAAAAAGTCACGCAATTTACAACATTTGATTCCTTTGCCTCTTTGTCATTCAGAAATAATACATCAAAACGAGTTTTTTCGTTCTCTCTTAATTTCGCAGGCATAGAGAGTAGTTGGTTCCTGCAAATAATCTTTCCTAAGATTTAAAAGAAATCGATAAAGAGAAAAATGATGAGTATGGAGAGAGACATGGTGTCAGTTCAAGCCTTTGATAAAAATTAAAATCCTCCTTTCTACAGTAAGTAGTGTAAATCGTTAGCAATAACACTTTCATTTTTATAAATACTATAGTGAGAGAGAGTAAAATAGTGGTTTATGGAAACACATACACTAGCATGAAGCTAGTGTATTCTAGGACTAAGCCTGCTTAGTGCGTAGGTAATCATCGAGAGCTGGTATCTCTCCGGAAGAAACTCAAAACGAATACACTGCTCCGTGACCTTCTTTCGAGTCCCAAGTAGCATCTCCAGCCATAGGAGTAGCGTCCTAGCAAAATAAAACTTCTAAAACAATTTTTAAATTACTTTATACTTCTTTTTTGGAGAAAACGCCTTTTTTGTGAATGTTCGGAAAAAATGTTTAAATACCTCTTTTTTTCCTTAAAAGAATCTTAGAGTGGCATGCAGCCTGAAGCTCTCTGGGCACTTGTGCAGCGAGACGCAGCAGTCCCCAGTCCCCTTTAATCTTTGGCGCCGGGCTCGGAATCATGGCATTTGACAACCTCACACAATGGGTGCCATGGATACAAGCACTGCTCTTGCTCCCGTCATGGATGACTGTTACGAACGAAATTCCAAGCGCCGTGCTTTTTCCGACACACTTTGAATGTATTGTCTACTTTTCACTTCATAATCATTTAACAAGGAATGTCGGTTATACTGTCCCTTTATTACCATTGAGGAAATCACTCGCCATGGTGAGGTGAAATCATTTCCTGAAGTGCCCTGGCATTAAGGGACAGAAGTGTGTGATGTGAACGCACCACTCTCAATCTCTGAAACCTGTGGTCTTAGCCACTACATGCCCTTCAGTGCGATTAAAAAGGCATTTTTATACTTGATACCGATCACAATCTTCAGGCATGAACGCATAGTCGAAATGACGTTATGGAAGTCTTATGGAAAAAGCCAATGCATATACCCAGGGTCTACAGGGCAAAAAATGATCTATACTAAATCTTCTCAGAAATTCTCATCTTAAATAGGAATTCTGAGGGGAGAAGTTTTGCTGAGATATCAAATGTAGTTAGTAGGAACAGCAGCTGTACTGACTGCGTTTTTACACCCTAAAACACTAAGAAGGAATCCGGAAAATCCGTTTTATGCTCCCCCAGCACGCGGCGCTTTTGATTAAACTTCAAGTTTTCAGACATTTACCCTTTTTTTGATCCAGGTATAATTTTAAAACAGTTATGTTTTATTCAGCGTGGAAGACCTACCTTTGTCAGAAAAGGAACAGATTATTTTGGTGTCAAAATTCCCCTCACAAATGTCATTGTTCACATTTTTGCTTCTGCATTAATGAAAGAAGAATTTCAATAGGCGTTTCCTGTATTGCGAGATCTATTCTGACTGCAGGATTTCAAAGAACGAGAAATGGATTGTTAGGGAAATCTGAAGCTTGTATTAAAAGTTCAATTCGCTGAGCAGTCAAAAGAACTGTGGGCGAGGAAAACAAAGAATATTTTACTCAACCAACTTTTCCATAAAAAAAGTCACGCAATTTACAACATTTGATTCCTTTGCCTCTTTGTCATTCAGAAATAATACATCAAAACGAGTTTTTTCGTTCTCTCTTAATTTCGCAGGCATAGAGAGTAGTTGGTTCCTGCAAATAATCTTTCCTAAGATTTAAAAGAAATCGATAAAGAGAAAAATGATGAGTATGGAGAGAGACATGGTGTCAGTTCAAGCCTTTGATAAAAATTAAAATCCTCCTTTCTACAGTAAGTAGTGTAAATCGTTAGCAATAACACTTTCATTTTTATAAATACTATAGTGAGAGAGAGAGTAAAATAGTGGTTTATGGAAACACATACACTAGCATGAAGCTAGTGTATTCTAGGACTAAGCCTGCTTAGTGCGTAGGTAATCATCGAGAGCTGGTATCTCTCCGGAAGAAACTCAAAACGAATACACTGCTCCGTGACCTTCTTTCGAGTCCCAAGTAGCATCTCCAGCCATAGGAGTAGCGTCCTAGCAAAATAAAACTTCTAAAACAATTTTTAAATTACTTTATACTTCTTTTTTGGAGAAAACGCCTTTTTTGTGAATGTTCGGAAAAATGTTTAAATACCTCTTTTTTTCCTTAAAAGAATCTTAGAGTGGCATGCAGCCTGAAGCTCTCTGGGCACTTGTGCAGCGAGACGCAGCAGTCCCCACTCCCCTTTAATCTTTGGCGCCGGGCTCGGAATCATGGCATTTGACAACCTCACACAATGGGTGCCATGGATACAAGCACTGCTCTTGCTCCCGTCATGGATGACTGTTACGAACGAAATTCCAAGCGCCGTGCTTTTTCCGACACACTTTGAATGTATTGTCTACTTTTCACTTCATAATCATTTAACAAGGAATGTCGGTTATACTGTCCCTTTATTACCATTGAGGAAATCACTCGCCATGGTGAGGTGAAATCATTTCCTGAAGTGCCCTGGCATTAAGGGACAGAAGTGTGTGATGTGAACGCACCACTCTCAATCTCTGAAACCTGTGGTCTTAGCCACTACATGCCCTTCAGTGCGATTAAAAAGGCATTTTTATACTTGATACCGATCACAATCTTCAGGCATGAACGCATAGTCGAAATGACGTTATGGAAGTCTTATGGAAAAAGCCAATGCATATACCCAGGGTCTACAGGGCAAAAAATGATCTATACTAAATCTTCTCAGAAATTCTCATCTTAAATAGGAATTCTGAGGGGAGAAGTTTTGCTGAGATATCAAATGTAGTTAGTAGGAACAGCAGCTGTACTGACTGCGTTTTTACACCCTAAAACACTAAGAAGGAATCCGGAAAATCCGTTTTATGCTCCCCCAGCACGCGGCGCTTTTGATTAAACTTCAAGTTTTCAGACATTTACCCTTTTTTTGATCCAGGTATAATTTTAAAACAGTTATGTTTTATTCAGCGTGGAAGACCTACCTTTGTCAGAAAAGGAACAGA
This sequence comes from Manis pentadactyla, assembly GCF_030020395.1. Lineage (NCBI taxonomy): Eukaryota > Metazoa > Chordata > Mammalia > Pholidota > Manidae > Manis > Manis pentadactyla. Next base: position 79,093 of record NW_026644685.1, on the reverse strand, counting down.
TTATTTTGGTGTCAAAATTCCCCTCACAAATGTCATTGTTCACATTTTTGCTTCTGCATTAATGAAAGAAGAATTTCAATAGGCGTTTCCTGTATTGCGAGATCTATTCTGACTGCAGGATTTCAAAGAACGAGAAATGGATTGTTAGGGAAATCTGAAGCTTGTATTAAAAGTTCAATTCGCTGAGCAGTCAAAAGAACTGTGGGCGAGGAAAACAAAGAATATTTTACTCAACCAACTTTTCCATAAAAAAAGTCACGCAATTTACAACATTTGATTCCTTTGCCTCTTTGTCATTCAGAAATAATACATCAAAACGAGTTTTTTCGTTCTCTCTTAATTTCGCAGGCATAGAGAGTAGTTGGTTCCTGCAAATAATCTTTCCTAAGATTTAAAAGAAATCGATAAAGAGAAAAATGATGAGTATGGAGAGAGACATGGTGTCAGTTCAAGCCTTTGATAAAAATTAAAATCCTCCTTTCTACAGTAAGTAGTGTAAATCGTTAGCAATAACACTTTCATTTTTATAAATACTATAGTGAGAGAGAGAGTAAAATAGTGGTTTATGGAAACACATACACTAGCATGAAGCTAGTGTATTCTAGGACTAAGCCTGCTTAGTGCGTAGGTAATCATCGAGAGCTGGTATCTCTCCGGAAGAAACTCAAAACGAATACACTGCTCCGTGACCTTCTTTCGAGTCCCAAGTAGCATCTCCAGCCATAGGAGTAGCGTCCTAGCAAAATAAAACTTCTAAAACAATTTTTAAATTACTTTATACTTCTTTTTTGGAGAAAACGCCTTTTTTGTGAATGTTCGGAAAAATGTTTAAATACCTCTTTTTTTCCTTAAAAGAATCTTAGAGTGGCATGCAGCCTGAAGCTCTCTGGGCACTTGTGCAGCGAGACGCAGCAGTCCCCACTCCCCTTTAATCTTTGGCGCCGGGCTCGGAATCATGGCATTTGACAACCTCACACAATGGGTGCCATGGATACAAGCACTGCTCTTGCTCCCGTCATGGATGACTGTTACGAACGAAATTCCAAGCGCCGTGCTTTTTCCGACACACTTTGAATGTATTGTCTACTTTTCACTTCATAATCATTTAACAAGGAATGTCGGTTATACTGTCCCTTTATTACCATTGAGGAAATCACTCGCCATGGTGAGGTGAAATCATTTCCTGAAGTGCCCTGGCATTAAGGGACAGAAGTGTGTGATGTGAACGCACCACTCTCAATCTCTGAAACCTGTGGTCTTAGCCACTACATGCCCTTCAGTGCGATTAAAAAGGCATTTTTATACTTGATACCGATCACAATCTTCAGGCATGAACGCATAGTCGAAATGACGTTATGGAAGTCTTATGGAAAAAGCCAATGCATATACCCAGGGTCTACAGGGCAAAAAATGATCTATACTAAATCTTCTCAGAAATTCTCATCTTAAATAGGAATTCTGAGGGGAGAAGTTTTGCTGAGATATCAAATGTAGTTAGTAGGAACAGCAGCTGTACTGACTGCGTTTTTACACCCTAAAACACTAAGAAGGAATCCGGAAAATCCGTTTTATGCTCCCCAGCACGCGGCGCTTTTGATTAAACTTCAAGTTTTCAGACATTTACCCTTTTTTTGATCCAGGTATAATTTTAAAACAGTTATGTTTTATTCAGCGTGGAAGACCTACCTTTGTCAGAAAAGGAACAGATTATTTTGGTGTCAAAATTCCCCTCACAAATGTCATTGTTCACATTTTTGCTTCTGCATTAATGAAAGAAGAATTTCAATAGGCGTTTCCTGTATTGCGAGATCTATTCTGACTGCAGGATTTCAAAGAACGAGAAATGGATTGTTAGGGAAATCTGAAGCTTGTATTAAAAGTTCAATTCGCTGAGCAGTCAAAAGAACTGTGGGCGAGGAAAACAAAGAATATTTTACTCAACCAACTTTTCCATAAAAAAAGTCACGCAATTTACAACATTTGATTCCTTTGCCTCTTTGTCATTCAGAAATAATACATCAAAACGAGTTTTTTCGTTCTCTCTTAATTTCGCAGGCATAGAGAGTAGTTGGTTCCTGCAAATAATCTTTCCTAAGATTTAAAAGAAATCGATAAAGAGAAAAATGATGAGTATGGAGAGAGACATGGTGTCAGTTCAAGCCTTTGATAAAAATTAAAATCCTCCTTTCTACAGTAAGTAGTGTAAATCGTTAGCAATAACACTTTCATTTTTATAAATACTGTAGTGAGAGAGAGAGTAAAATAGTGGTTTATGGAAACACATACACTAGCATGAAGCTAGTGTATTCTAGGACTAAGCCTGCTTAGTGCGTAGGTAATCATCGAGAGCTGGTATCTCTCCGGAAGAAACTCAAAACGAATACACTGCTCCGTGACCTTCTTTCGAGTCCCAAGTAGCATCTCCAGCCATAGGAGTAGCGTCCTAGCAAAATAAAACTTCTAAAACAATTTTTAAATTACTTTATACTTCTTTTTTGGAGAAAACGCCTTCTTTGTGAATGTTCGGAAAAATGTTTAAATACCTCTTTTTCCTTAAAAGAATCTTAGAGTGGCATGCAGCCTGAAGCTCTCTGGGCACTTGTGCAGCGAGACGCAGCAGTCCCCAGTCCCCTTTAATCTTTGGCGCCGGGCTCGGAATCATGGCATTTGACAACCTCACACAATGGGTGCCATGGATACAAGCACTGCTCTTGCTCCCGTCATGGATGACTGTTACGAACGAAATTCCAAGCGCCGTGCTTTTTCCGACACACTTTGAATGTATTGTCTACTTTTCACTTCATAATCATTTAACAAGGAATGTCGGTTATACTGTCCCTTTATTACCATTGAGGAAATCACTCGCCATGGTGAGGTGAAATCATTTCCTGAAGTGCCCTGGCATTAAGGGACAGAAGTGTGTGATGTGAACGCACCACTCTCAATCTCTGAAACCTGTGGTCTTAGCCACTACATGCCCTTCAGTGCGATTAAAAAGGCATTTTTATACTTGATACCGATCACAATCTTCAGGCATGAACGCATAGTCGAAATGACGTTATGGAAGTCTTATGGAAAAAGCCAATGCATATACCCAGGGTCTACAGGGCAAAAAATGATCTATACTAAATCTTCTCAGAAATTCTCATCTTAAATAGGAATTCTGAGGGGAGAAGTTTTGCTGAGATATCAAATGTAGTTAGTAGGAACAGCAGCTGTACTGACTGCGTTTTTACACCCTAAAACACTAAGAAGGAATCCGGAAAATCCGTTTTATGCTCCCCAGCACGCGGCGCTTTTGATTAAACTTCAAGTTTTCAGACATTTACCCTTTTTTTGATCCAGGTATAATTTTAAAACAGTTATGTTTTATTCAGCGTGGAAGACCTACCTTTGTCAGAAAAGGAACAGATTATTTTGGTGTCAAAATTCCCCTCACAAATGTCATTGTTCACATTTTTGCTTCTGCATTAATGAAAGAAGAATTTCAATAGGCGTTTCCTGTATTGCGAGATCTATTCTGACTGCAGGATTTCAAAGAACGAGAAATGGATTGTTAGGGAAATCTGAAGCTTGTATTAAAAGTTCAATTCGCTGAGCAGTCAAAAGAACTGTGGGCGAGGAAAACAAAGAATATTTTACTCAACCAACTTTTCCATAAAAAAAGTCACGCAATTTACAACATTTGATTCCTTTGCCTCTTTGTCATTCAGAAATAATACATCAAAACGAGTTTTTTCGTTCTCTCTTAATTTCGCAGGCATAGAGAGTAGTTGGTTCCTGCAAATAATCTTTCCTAAGATTTAAAAGAAATCGATAAAGAGAAAAATGATGAGTATGGAGAGAGACATGGTGTCAGTTCAAGCCTTTGATAAAAATTAAAATCCTCCTTTCTACAGTAAGTAGTGTAAATCGTTAGCAATAACACTTTCATTTTTATAAATACTATAGTGAGAGAGAGAGTAAAATAGTGGTTTATGGAAACACATACACTAGCATGAAGCTAGTGTATTCTAGGACTAAGCCTGCTTAGTGCGTAGGTAATCATCGAGAGCTGGTATCTCTCCGGAAGAAACTCAAAACGAATACACTGCTCCGTGACCTTCTTTCGAGTCCCAAGTAGCATCTCCAGCCATAGGAGTAGCGTCCTAGCAAAATAAAACTTCTAAAACAATTTTTAAATTACTTTATACTTCTTTTTTGGAGAAAACGCCTTCTTTGTGAATGTTCGGAAAAATGTTTAAATACCTCTTTTTCCTTAAAAGAATCTTAGAGTGGCATGCAGCCTGAAGCTCTCTGGGCACTTGTGCAGCGAGACGCAGCAGTCCCCACTCCCCTTTAATCTTTGGCGCCGGGCTCGGAATCATGGCATTTGACAACCTCACACAATGGGTGCCATGGATACAAGCACTGCTCTTGCTCCCGTCATGGATGACTGTTACGAACGAAATTCCAAGCGCCGTGCTTTTTCCGACACACTTTGAATGTATTGTCTACTTTTCACTTCATAATCATTTAACAAGGAATGTCGGTTATACTGTCCCTTTATTACCATTGAGGAAATCACTCGCCATGGTGAGGTGAAATCATTTCCTGAAGTGCCCTGGCATTAAGGGACAGAAGTGTGTGATGTGAACGCACCACTCTCAATCTCTGAAACCTGTGGTCTTAGCCACTACATGCCCTTCAGTGCGATTAAAAAGGCATTTTTATACTTGATACCGATCACAATCTTCAGGCATGAACGCATAGTCGAAATGACGTTATGGAAGTCTTATGGAAAAAGCCAATGCATATACCCAGGGTCTACAGGGCAAAAAATGATCTATACTAAATCTTCTCAGAAATTCTCATCTTAAATAGGAATTCTGAGGGGAGAAGTTTTGCTGAGATATCAAATGTAGTTAGTAGGAACAGCAGCTGTACTGACTGCGTTTTTACACCCTAAAACACTAAGAAGGAATCCGGAAAATCCGTTTTATGCTCCCCCAGCACGCGGCGCTTTTGATTAAACTTCAAGTTTTCAGACATTTACCCTTTTTTTGATCCAGGTATAATTTTAAAACAGTTATGTTTTATTCAGCGTGGAAGACCTACCTTTGTCAGAAAAGGAACAGATTATTTTGGTGTCAAAATTCCCCTCACAAATGTCATTGTTCACATTTTTGCTTCTGCATTAATGAAAGAAGAATTTCAATAGGCGTTTCCTGTATTGCGAGATCTATTCTGACTGCAGGATTTCAAAGAACGAGAAATGGATTGTTAGGGAAATCTGAAGCTTGTATTAAAAGTTCAATTCGCTGAGCAGTCAAAAGAACTGTGGGGGGCGAGGAAAACAAAGAATATTTTACTCAACCAACTTTTCCATAAAAAAAGTCACGCAATTTACAACATTTGATTCCTTTGCCTCTTTGTCATTCAGAAATAATACATCAAAACGAGTTTTTTCGTTCTCTCTTAATTTCGCAGGCATAGAGAGTAGTTGGTTCCTGCAAATAATCTTTCCTAAGATTTAAAAGAAATCGATAAAGAGAAAAATGATGAGTATGGAGAGAGACATGGTGTCAGTTCAAGCCTTTGATAAAAATTAAAATCCTCCTTTCTACAGTAAGTAGTGTAAATCGTTAGCAATAACACTTTCATTTTTATAAATACTATAGTGAGAGAGAGAGTAAAATAGTGGTTTATGGAAACACATACACTAGCATGAAGCTAGTGTATTCTAGGACTAAGCCTGCTTAGTGCGTAGGTAATCATCGAGAGCTGGTATCTCTCCGGAAGAAACTCAAAACGAATACACTGCTCCGTGACCTTCTTTCGAGTCCCAAGTAGCATCTCCAGCCATAGGAGTAGCGTCCTAGCAAAATAAAACTTCTAAAACAATTTTTAAATTACTTTATACTTCTTTTTTGGAGAAAACGCCTTCTTTGTGAATGTTCGGAAAAATGTTTAAATACCTCTTTTTCCTTAAAAGAATCTTAGAGTGGCATGCAGCCTGAAGCTCTCTGGGCACTTGTGCAGCGAGACGCAGCAGTCCCCACTCCCCTTTAATCTTTGGCGCCGGGCTCGGAATCATGGCATTTGACAACCTCACACAATGGGTGCCATGGATACAAGCACTGCTCTTGCTCCCGTCATGGATGACTGTTACGAACGAAATTCCAAGCGCCGTGCTTTTTCCGACACACTTTGAATGTATTGTCTACTTTTCACTTCATAATCATTTAACAAGGAATGTCGGTTATACTGTCCCTTTATTACCATTGAGGAAATCACTCGCCATGGTGAGGTGAAATCATTTCCTGAAGTGCCCTGGCATTAAGGGACAGAAGTGTGTGATGTGAACGCACCACTCTCAATCTCTGAAACCTGTGGTCTTAGCCACTACATGCCCTTCAGTGCGATTAAAAAGGCATTTTTATACTTGATACCGATCACAATCTTCAGGCATGAACGCATAGTCGAAATGACGTTATGGAAGTCTTATGGAAAAAGCCAATGCATATACCCAGGGTCTACAGGGCAAAAAATGATCTATACTAAATCTTCTCAGAAATTCTCATCTTAAATAGGAATTCTGAGGGGAGAAGTTTTGCTGAGATATCAAATGTAGTTAGTAGGAACAGCAGCTGTACTGACTGCGTTTTTACACCCTAAAACACTAAGAAGGAATCCGGAAAATCCGTTTTATGCTCCCCAGCACGCGGCGCTTTTGATTAAACTTCAAGTTTTCACACATTTACCCTTTTTTTGATCCAGGTATAATTTTAAAACAGTTATGTTTTATTCAGCGTGGAAGACCTACCTTTGTCAGAAAAGGAACAGATTATTTTGGTGTCAAAATTCCCCTCACAAATGTCATTGTTCACATTTTTGCTTCTGCATTAATGAAAGAAGAATTTCAATAGGCGTTTCCTGTATTGCGAGATCTATTCTGACTGCAGGATTTCAAAGAACGAGAAATGGATTGTTAGGGAAATCTGAAGCTTGTATTAAAAGTTCAATTCGCTGAGCAGTCAAAAGAACTGTGGGCGAGGAAAACAAAGAATATTTTACTCAACCAACTTTTCCATAAAAAAAGTCACGCAATTTACAACATTTGATTCCTTTGCCTCTTTGTCATTCAGAAATAATACATCAAAACGAGTTTTTTCGTTCTCTCTTAATTTCGCAGGCATAGAGAGTAGTTGGTTCCTGCAAATAATCTTTCCTAAGATTTAAAAGAAATCGATAAAGAGAAAAATGATGAGTATGGAGAGAGACATGGTGTCAGTTCAAGCCTTTGATAAAAATTAAAATCCTCCTTTCTACAGTAAGTAGTGTAAATCGTTAGCAATAACACTTTCATTTTTATAAATACTATAGTGAGAGAGAGAGTAAAATAGTGGTTTATGGAAACACATACACTAGCATGAAGCTAGTGTATTCTAGGACTAAGCCTGCTTAGTGCGTAGGTAATCATCGAGAGCTGGTATCTCTCCGGAAGAAACTCAAAACGAATACACTGCTCCGTGACCTTCTTTAGAGTCCCAAGTAGCATCTCCAGCCATAGGAGTAGCGTCCTAGCAAAATAAAACTTCTAAAACAATTTTTAAATTACTTTATACTTCTTTTTTGGAGAAAACGCCTTCTTTGTGAATGTTCGGAAAAATGTTTAAATACCTCTTTTTCCTTAAAAGAATCTTAGAGTGGCATGCAGCCTGAAGCTCTCTGGGCACTTGTGCAGCGAGACGCAGCAGTCCCCAGTCCCCTTTAATCTTTGGCGCCGGGCTCGGAATCATGGCATTTGACAACCTCACACAATGGGTGCCATGGATACAAGCACTGCTCTTGCTCCCGTCATGGATGACTGTTACGAACGAAATTCCAAGCGCCGTGCTTTTTCCGACACACTTTGAATGTATTGTCTACTTTTCACTTCATAATCATTTAACAAGGAATGTCGGTTATACTGTCCCTTTATTACCATTGAGGAAATCACTCGCCATGGTGAGGTGAAATCATTTCCTGAAGTGCCCTGGCATTAAGGGACAGAAGTGTGTGATGTGAACGCACCACTCTCAATCTCTGAAACCTGTGGTCTTAGCCACTACATGCCCTTCAGTGCGATTAAAAAGGCATTTTTATACTTGATACCGATCACAATCTTCAGGCATGAACGCATAGTCGAAATGACGTTATGGAAGTCTTATGGAAAAAGCCAATGCATATACCCAGGGTCTACAGGGCAAAAAATGATCTATACTAAATCTTCTCAGAAATTCTCATCTTAAATAGGAATTCTGAGGGGAGAAGTTTTGCTGAGATATCAAATGTAGTTAGTAGGAACAGCAGCTGTACTGACTGCGTTTTTACACCCTAAAACACTAAGAAGGAATCCGGAAAATCCGTTTTATGCTCCCCAGCACGCGGCGCTTTTGATTAAACTTCAAGTTTTCAGACATTTACCCTTTTTTTGATCCAGGTATAATTTTAAAACAGTTATGTTTTATTCAGCGTGGAAGACCTACCTTTGTCAGAAAAGGAACAGATTATTTTGGTGTCAAAATTCCCCTCACAAATGTCATTGTTCACATTTTTGCTTCTGCATTAATGAAAGAAGAATTTCAATAGGCGTTTCCTGTATTGCGAGATCTATTCTGACTGCAGGATTTCAAAGAACGAGAAATGGATTGTTAGGGAAATCTGAAGCTTGTATTAAAAGTTCAATTCGCTGAGCAGTCAAAAGAACTGTGGGCGAGGAAAACAAAGAATATTTTACTCAACCAACTTTTCCATAAAAAAAGTCACGCAATTTACAACATTTGATTCCTTTGCCTCTTTGTCATTCAGAAATAATACATCAAAACGAGTTTTTTCGTTCTCTCTTAATTTCGCAGGCATAGAGAGTAGTTGGTTCCTGCAAATAATCTTTCCTAAGATTTAAAAGAAATCGATAAAGAGAAAAATGATGAGTATGGAGAGAGACATGGTGTCAGTTCAAGCCTTTGATAAAAATTAAAATCCTCCTTTCTACAGTAAGTAGTGTAAATCGTTAGCAATAACACTTTCATTTTTATAAATACTATAGTGAGAGAGAGAGTAAAATAGTGGTTTATGGAAACACATACACTAGCATGAAGCTAGTGTATTCTAGGACTAAGCCTGCTTAGTGCGTAGGTAATCATCGAGAGCTGGTATCTCTCCGGAAGAAACTCAAAACGAATACACTGCTCCGTGACCTTCTTTCGAGTCCCAAGTAGCATCTCCAGCCATAGGAGTAGCGTCCTAGCAAAATAAAACTTCTAAAACAATTTTTAAATTACTTTATACTTCTTTTTTGGAGAAAACGCCTTCTTTGTGAATGTTCGGAAAAATGTTTAAATACCTCTTTTTCCTTAAAAGAATCTTAGAGTGGCATGCAGCCTGAAGCTCTCTGGGCACTTGTGCAGCGAGACGCAGCAGTCCCCAGTCCCCTTTAATCTTTGGCGCCGGGCTCGGAATCATGGCATTTGACAACCTCACACAATGGGTGCCATGGATACAAGCACTGCTCTTGCTCCCGTCATGGATGACTGTTACGAACGAAATTCCAAGCGCCGTGCTTTTTCCGACACACTTTGAATGTATTGTCTACTTTTCACTTCATAATCATTTAACAAGGAATGTCGGTTATACTGTCCCTTTATTACCATTGAGGAAATCACTCGCCATGGTGAGGTGAAATCATTTCCTGAAGTGCCCTGGCATTAAGGGACAGAAGTGTGTGATGTGAACGCACCACTCTCAATCTCTGAAACCTGTGGTCTTAGCCACTACATGCCCTTCAGTGCGATTAAAAAGGCATTTTTATACTTGATACCGATCACAATCTTCAGGCATGAACGCATAGTCGAAATGACGTTATGGAAGTCTTATGGAAAAAGCCAATGCATATACCCAGGGTCTACAGGGCAAAAAATGATCTATACTAAATCTTCTCAGAAATTCTCATCTTAAATAGGAATTCTGAGGGGAGAAGTTTTGCTGAGATATCAAATGTAGTTAGTAGGAACAGCAGCTGTACTGACTGCGTTTTTACACCCTAAAACACTAAGAAGGAATCCGGAAAATCCGTTTTATGCTCCCCAGCACGCGGCGCTTTTGATTAAACTTCAAGTTTTCAGACATTTACCCTTTTTTTGATCCAGGTATAATTTTAAAACAGTTATGTTTTATTCAGCGTGGAAGACCTACCTTTGTCAGAAAAGGAACAGATTATTTTGGTGTCAAAATTCCCCTCACAAATGTCATTGTTCACATTTTTGCTTCTGCATTAATGAAAGAAGAATTTCAATAGGCGTTTCCTGTATTGCGAGATCTATTCTGACTGCAGGATTTCAAAGAACGAGAAATGGATTGTTAGGGAAATCTGAAGCTTGTATTAAAAGTTCAATTCGCTGAGCAGTCAAAAGAACTGTGGGCGAGGAAAACAAAGAATATTTTACTCAACCAACTTTTCCATAAAAAAAGTCACGCAATTTACAACATTTGATTCCTTTGCCTCTTTGTCATTCAGAAATAATACATCAAAACGAGTTTTTTCGTTCTCTCTTAATTTCGCAGGCATAGAGAGTAGTTGGTTCCTGCAAATAATCTTTCCTAAGATTTAAAAGAAATCGATAAAGAGAAAAATGATGAGTATGGAGAGAGACATGGTGTCAGTTCAAGCCTTTGATAAAAATTAAAATCCTCCTTTCTACAGTAAGTAGTGTAAATCGTTAGCAATAACACTTTCATTTTTATAAATACTATAGTGAGAGAGAGAGTAAAATAGTGGTTTATGGAAACACATACACTAGCATGAAGCTAGTGTATTCTAGGACTAAGCCTGCTTAGTGCGTAGGTAATCATCGAGAGCTGGTATCTCTCCGGAAGAAACTCAAAACGAATACACTGCTCCGTGACCTTCTTTCGAGTCCCAAGTAGCATCTCCAGCCATAGGAGTAGCGTCCTAGCAAAATAAAACTTCTAAAACAATTTTTAAATTACTTTATACTTCTTTTTTGGAGAAAACGCCTTCTTTGTGAATGTTCGGAAAAATGTTTAAATACCTCTTTTTCCTTAAAAGAATCTTAGAGTGGCATGCAGCCTGAAGCTCTCTGGGCACTTGTGCAGCGAGACGCAGCAGTCCCCACTCCCCTTTAATCTTTGGCGCCGGGCTCGGAATCATGGCATTTGACAACCTCACACAATGGGTGCCATGGATACAAGCACTGCTCTTGCTCCCGTCATGGATGACTGTTACGAACGAAATTCCAAGCGCCGTGCTTTTTCCGACACACTTTGAATGTATTGTCTACTTTTCACTTCATAATCATTTAACAAGGAATGTCGGTTATACTGTCCCTTTATTACCATTGAGGAAATCACTCGCCATGGTGAGGTGAAATCATTTCCTGAAGTGCCCTGGCATTAAGGGACACAAGTGTGTGATGTGAACGCACCACTCTCAATCTCTGAAACCTGTGGTCTTAGCCACTACATGCCCTTCAGTGCGATTAAAAAGGCATTTTTATACTTGATACCGATCACAATCTTCAGGCATGAACGCATAGTCGAAATGACGTTATGGAAGTCTTATGGAAAAAGCCAATGCATATACCCAGGGTCTACAGGGCAAAAAATGATCTATACTAAATCTTCTCAGAAATTCTCATCTTAAATAGGAATTCTGAGGGGAGAAGTTTTGCTGAGATATCAAATGTAGTTAGTAGGAACAGCAGCTGTACTGACTGCGTTTTTACACCCTAAAACACTAAGAAGGAATCCGGAAAATCCGTTTTATGCTCCCCAGCACGCGGCGCTTTTGATTAAACTTCAAGTTTTCAGACATTTACCCTTTTTTTGATCCAGGTATAATTTTAAAACAGTTATGTTTTATTCAGCGTGGAAGACCTACCTTTGTCAGAAAAGGAACAGATTATTTTGGTGTCAAAATTCCCCTCACAAATGTCATTGTTCACATTTTTGCTTCTGCATTAATGAAAGAAGAATTTCAATAGGCGTTTCCTGTATTGCGAGATCTATTCTGACTGCAGGATTTCAAAGAACGAGAAATGGATTGTTAGGGAAATCTGAAGCTTGTATTAAAAGTTCAATTCGCTGAGCAGTCAAAAGAACTGTGGGCGAGGAAAACAAAGAATATTTTACTCAACCAACTTTTCCATAAAAAAAGTCACGCAATTTACAACATTTGATTCCTTTGCCTCTTTGTCATTCAGAAATAATACATCAAAACGAGTTTTTTCGTTCTCTCTTAATTTCGCAGGCATAGAGAGTAGTTGGTTCCTGCAAATAATCTTTCCTAAGATTTAAAAGAAATCGATAAAGAGAAAAATGATGAGTATGGAGAGAGACATGGTGTCAGTTCAAGCCTTTGATAAAAATTAAAATCCTCCTTTCTACAGTAAGTAGTGTAAATCGTTAGCAATAACACTTTCATTTTTATAAATACTATAGTGAGAGAGAGAGTAAAATAGTGGTTTATGGAAACACATACACTAGCATGAAGCTAGTGTATTCTAGGACTAAGCCTGCTTAGTGCGTAGGTAATCATCGAGAGCTGGTATCTCTCCGGAAGAAACTCAAAACGAATACACTGCTCCGTGACCTTCTTTCGAGTCCCAAGTAGCATCTCCAGCCATAGGAGTAGCGTCCTAGCAAAATAAAACTTCTAAAACAATTTTTAAATTACTTTATACTTCTTTTTTGGAGAAAACGCCTTCTTTGTGAATGTTCGGAAAAATGTTTAAATACCTCTTTTTCCTTAAAAGAATCTTAGAGTGGCATGCAGCCTGAAGCTCTCTGGGCACTTGTGCAGCGAGACGCAGCAGTCCCCACTCCCCTTTAATCTTTGGCGCCGGGCTCGGAATCATGGCATTTGACAACCTCACACAATGGGTGCCATGGATACAAGCACTGCTCTTGCTCCCGTCATGGATGACTGTTACGAACGAAATTCCAAGCGCCGTGCTTTTTCCGACACACTTTGAATGTATTGTCTACTTTTCACTTCATAATCATTTAACAAGGAATGTCGGTTATACTGTCCCTTTATTACCATTGAGGAAATCACTCGCCATGGTGAGGTGAAATCATTTCCTGAAGTGCCCTGGCATTAAGGGACAGAAGTGTGTGATGTGAACGCACCACTCTCAATCTCTGAAACCTGTGGTCTTAGCCACTACATGCCCTTCAGTGCGATTAAAAAGGCATTTTTATACTTGATACCGATCACAATCTTCAGGCATGAACGCATAGTCGAAATGACGTTATGGAAGTCTTATGGAAAAAGCCAATGCATATACCCAGGGTCTACAGGGCAAAAAATGATCTATACTAAATCTTCTCAGAAATTCTCATCTTAAATAGGAATTCTGAGGGGAGAAGTTTTGCTGAGATATCAAATGTAGTTAGTAGGAACAGCAGCTGTACTGACTGCGTTTTTACACCCTAAAACACTAAGAAGGAATCCGGAAAATCCGTTTTATGCTCCCCAGCACGCGGCGCTTTTGATTAAACTTCAAGTTTTCAGACATTTACCCTTTTTTTGATCCAGGTATAATTTTAAAACAGTTATGTTTTATTCAGCGTGGAAGACCTACCTTTGTCAGAAAAGGAACAGATTATTTTGGTGTCAAAATTCCCCTCACAAATGTCATTGTTCACATTTTTGCTTCTGCATTAATGAAAGAAGAATTTCAATAGGCGTTTCCTGTATTGCGAGATCTATTCTGACTGCAGGATTTCAAAGAACGAGAAATGGATTGTTAGGGAAATCTGAAGCTTGTATTAAAAGTTCAATTCGCTGAGCAGTCAAAAGAACTGTGGGCGAGGAAAACAAAGAATATTTTACTCAACCAACTTTTCCATAAAAAAAGTCACGCAATTTACAACATTTGATTCCTTTGCCTCTTTGTCATTCAGAAATAATACATCAAAACGAGTTTTTTCGTTCTCTCTTAATTTCGCAGGCATAGAGAGTAGTTGGTTCCTGCAAATAATCTTTCCTAAGATTTAAAAGAAATCGATAAAGAGAAAAATGATGAGTATGGAGAGAGACATGGTGTCAGTTCAAGCCTTTGATAAAAATTAAAATCCTCCTTTCTACAGTAAGTAGTGTAAATCGTTAGCAATAACACTTTCATTTTTATAAATACTATAGTGAGAGAGAGAGTAAAATAGTGGTTTATGGAAACACATACACTAGCATGAAGCTAGTGTATTCTAGGACTAAGCCTGCTTAGTGCGTAGGTAATCATCGAGAGCTGGTATCTCTCCGGAAGAAACTCAAAACGAATACACTGCTCCGTGACCTTCTTTCGAGTCCCAAGTAGCATCTCCAGCCATAGGAGTAGCGTCCTAGCAAAATAAAACTTCTAAAACAATTTTTAAATTACTTTATACTTCTTTTTTGGAGAAAACGCCTTCTTTGTGAATGTTCGGAAAAATGTTTAAATACCTCTTTTTCCTTAAAAGAATCTTAGAGTGGCATGCAGCCTGAAGCTCTCTGGGCACTTGTGCAGCGAGACGCAGCAGTCCCCACTCCCCTTTAATCTTTGGCGCCGGGCTCGGAATCATGGCATTTGACAACCTCACACAATGGGTGCCATGGATACAAGCACTGCTCTTGCTCCCGTCATGGATGACTGTTACGAACGAAATTCCAAGCGCCGTGCTTTTTCCGACACACTTTGAATGTATTGTCTACTTTTCACTTCATAATCATTTAACAAGGAATGTCGGTTATACTGTCCCTTTATTACCATTGAGGAAATCACTCGCCATGGTGAGGTGAAATCATTTCCTGAAGTGCCCTGGCATTAAGGGACAGAAGTGTGTGATGTGAACGCACCACTCTCAATCTCTGAAACCTGTGGTCTTAGCCACTACATGCCCTTCAGTGCGATTAAAAAGGCATTTTTATACTTGATACCGATCACAATCTTCAGGCATGAACGCATAGTCGAAATGACGTTATGGAAGTCTTATGGAAAAAGCCAATGCATATACCCAGGGTCTACAGGGCAAAAAATGATCTATACTAAATCTTCTCAGAAATTCTCATCTTAAATAGGAATTCTGAGGGGAGAAGTTTTGCTGAGATATCAAATGTAGTTAGTAGGAACAGCAGCTGTACTGACTGCGTTTTTACACCCTAAAACACTAAGAAGGAATCCGGAAAATCCGTTTTATGCTCCCCAGCACGCGGCGCTTTTGATTAAACTTCAAGTTTTCAGACATTTACCCTTTTTTTGATCCAGGTATAATTTTAAAACAGTTATGTTTTATTCAGCGTGGAAGACCTACCTTTGTCAGAAAAGGAACAGATTATTTTGGTGTCAAAATTCCCCTCACAAATGTCATTGTTCACATTTTTGCTTCTGCATTAATGAAAGAAGAATTTCAATAGGCGTTTCCTGTATTGCGAGATCTATTCTGACTGCAGGATTTCAAAGAACGAGAAATGGATTGTTAGGGAAATCTGAAGCTTGTATTAAAAGTTCAATTCGCTGAGCAGTCAAAAGAACTGTGGGCGAGGAAAACAAAGAATATTTTACTCAACCAACTTTTCCATAAAAAAAGTCACGCAATTTACAACATTTGATTCCTTTGCCTCTTTGTCATTCAGAAATAATACATCAAAACGAGTTTTTTCGTTCTCTCTTAATTTCGCAGGCATAGAGAGTAGTTGGTTCCTGCAAATAATCTTTCCTAAGATTTAAAAGAAATCGATAAAGAGAAAAATGATGAGTATGGAGAGAGACATGGTGTCAGTTCAAGCCTTTGATAAAAATTAAAATCCTCCTTTCTACAGTAAGTAGTGTAAATCGTTAGCAATAACACTTTCATTTTTATAAATACTATAGTGAGAGAGAGAGTAAAATAGTGGTTTATGGAAACACATACACTAGCATGAAGCTAGTGTATTCTAGGACTAAGCCTGCTTAGTGCGTAGGTAATCATCGAGAGCTGGTATCTCTCCGGAAGAAACTCAAAACGAATACACTGCTCCGTGACCTTCTTTCGAGTCCCAAGTAGCATCTCCAGCCATAGGAGTAGCGTCCTAGCAAAATAAAACTTCTAAAACAATTTTTAAATTACTTTATACTTCTTTTTTGGAGAAAACGCCTTCTTTGTGAATGTTCGGAAAAATGTTTAAATACCTCTTTTTCCTTAAAAGAATCTTAGAGTGGCATGCAGCCTGAAGCTCTCTGGGCACTTGTGCAGCGAGACGCAGCAGTCCCCAGTCCCCTTTAATCTTTGGCGCCGGGCTCGGAATCATGGCATTTGACAACCTCACACAATGGGTGCCATGGATACAAGCACTGCTCTTGCTCCCGTCATGGATGACTGTTACGAACGAAATTCCAAGCGCCGTGCTTTTTCCGACACACTTTGAATGTATTGTCTACTTTTCACTTCATAATCATTTAACAAGGAATGTCGGTTATACTGTCCCTTTATTACCATTGAGGAAATCACTCGCCATGGTGAGGTGAAATCATTTCCTGAAGTGCCCTGGCATTAAGGGACAGAAGTGTGTGATGTGAACGCACCACTCTCAATCTCTGAAACCTGTGGTCTTAGCCACTACATGCCCTTCAGTGCGATTAAAAAGGCATTTTTATACTTGATACCGATCACAATCTTCAGGCATGAACGCATAGTCGAAATGACGTTATGGAAGTCTTATGGAAAAAGCCAATGCATATACCCAGGGTCTACAGGGCAAAAAATGATCTATACTAAATCTTCTCAGAAATTCTCATCTTAAATAGGAATTCTGAGGGGAGAAGTTTTGCTGAGATATCAAATGTAGTTAGTAGGAACAGCAGCTGTACTGACTGCGTTTTTACACCCTAAAACACTAAGAAGGAATCCGGAAAATCCGTTTTATGCTCCCCAGCACGCGGCGCTTTTGATTAAACTTCAAGTTTTCAGACATTTACCCTTTTTTTGATCCAGGTATAATTTTAAAACAGTTATGTTTTATTCAGCGTGGAAGACCTACCTTTGTCAGAAAAGGAACAGATTATTTTGGTGTCAAAATTCCCCTCACAAATGTCATTGTTCACATTTTTGCTTCTGCATTAATGAAAGAAGAATTTCAATAGGCGTTTCCTGTATTGCGAGATCTATTCTGACTGCAGGATTTCAAAGAACGAGAAATGGATTGTTAGGGAAATCTGAAGCTTGTATTAAAAGTTCAATTCGCTGAGCAGTCAAAAGAACTGTGGGCGAGGAAAACAAAGAATATTTTACTCAACCAACTTTTCCATAAAAAAAGTCACGCAATTTACAACATTTGATTCCTTTGCCTCTTTGTCATTCAGAAATAATACATCAAAACGAGTTTTTTCGTTCTCTCTTAATTTCGCAGGCATAGAGAGTAGTTGGTTCCTGCAAATAATCTTTCCTAAGATTTAAAAGAAATCGATAAAGAGAAAAATGATGAGTATGGAGAGAGACATGGTGTCAGTTCAAGCCTTTGATAAAAATTAAAATCCTCCTTTCTACAGTAAGTAGTGTAAATCGTTAGCAATAACACTTTCATTTTTATAAATACTATAGTGAGAGAGAGAGTAAAATAGTGGTTTATGGAAACACATACACTAGCATGAAGCTAGTGTATTCTAGGACTAAGCCTGCTTAGTGCGTAGGTAATCATCGAGAGCTGGTATCTCTCCGGAAGAAACTCAAAACGAATACACTGCTCCGTGACCTTCTTTCGAGTCCCAAGTAGCATCTCCAGCCATAGGAGTAGCGTCCTAGCAAAATAAAACTTCTAAAACCATTTTTAAATTACTTTATACTTCTTTTTTGGAGAAAACGCCTTCTTTGTGAATGTTCGGAAAAATGTTTAAATACCTCTTTTTCCTTAAAAGAATCTTAGAGTGGCATGCAGCCTGAAGCTCTCTGGGCACTTGTGCAGCGAGACGCAGCAGTCCCCACTCCCCTTTAATCTTTGGCGCCGGGCTCGGAATCATGGCATTTGACAACCTCACACAATGGGTGCCATGGATACAAGCACTGCTCTTGCTCCCGTCATGGATGACTGTTACGAACGAAATTCCAAGCGCCGTGCTTTTTCCGACACACTTTGAATGTATTGTCTACTTTTCACTTCATAATCATTTAACAAGGAATGTCGGTTATACTGTCCCTTTATTACCATTGAGGAAATCACTCGCCATGGTGAGGTGAAATCATTTCCTGAAGTGCCCTGGCATTAAGGGACAGAAGTGTGTGATGTGAACGCACCACTCTCAATCTCTGAAACCTGTGGTCTTAGCCACTACATGCCCTTCAGTGCGATTAAAAAGGCATTTTTATACTTGATACCGATCACAATCTTCAGGCATGAACGCATAGTCGAAATGACGTTATGGAAGTCTTATGGAAAAAGCCAATGCATATACCCAGGGTCTACAGGGCAAAAAATGATCTATACTAAATCTTCTCAGAAATTCTCATCTTAAATAGGAATTCTGAGGGGAGAAGTTTTGCTGAGATATCAAATGTAGTTAGTAGGAACAGCAGCTGTACTGACTGCGTTTTTACACCCTAAAACACTAAGAAGGAATCCGGAAAATCCGTTTTATGCTCCCCAGCACGCGGCGCTTTTGATTAAACTTCAAGTTTTCAGACATTTACCCTTTTTTTGATCCAGGTATAATTTTAAAACAGTTATGTTTTATTCAGCGTGGAAGACCTACCTTTGTCAGAAAAGGAACAGATTATTTTGGTGTCAAAATTCCCCTCACAAATGTCATTGTTCACATTTTTGCTTCTGCATTAATGAAAGAAGAATTTCAATAGGCGTTTCCTGTATTGCGAGATCTATTCTGACTGCAGGATTTCAAAGAACGAGAAATGGATTGTTAGGGAAATCTGAAGCTTGTATTAAAAGTTCAATTCGCTGAGCAGTCAAAAGAACTGTGGGCGAGGAAAACAAAGAATATTTTACTCAACCAACTTTTCCATAAAAAAAGTCACGCAATTTACAACATTTGATTCCTTTGCCTCTTTGTCATTCAGAAATAATACATCAAAACGAGTTTTTTCGTTCTCTCTTAATTTCGCAGGCATAGAGAGTAGTTGGTTCCTGCAAATAATCTTTCCTAAGATTTAAAAGAAATCGATAAAGAGAAAAATGATGAGTATGGAGAGAGACATGGTGTCAGTTCAAGCCTTTGATAAAAATTAAAATCCTCCTTTCTACAGTAAGTAGTGTAAATCGTTAGCAATAACACTTTCATTTTTATAAATACTATAGTGAGAGAGAGAGTAAAATAGTGGTTTATGGAAACACATACACTAGCATGAAGCTAGTGTATTCTAGGACTAAGCCTGCTTAGTGCGTAGGTAATCATCGAGAGCTGGTATCTCTCCGGAAGAAACTCAAAACGAATACACTGCTCCGTGACCTTCTTTCGAGTCCCAAGTAGCATCTCCAGCCATAGGAGTAGCGTCCTAGCAAAATAAAACTTCTAAAACAATTTTTAAATTACTTTATACTTCTTTTTTGGAGAAAACGCCTTCTTTGTGAATGTTCGGAAAAATGTTTAAATACCTCTTTTTCCTTAAAAGAATCTTAGAGTGGCATGCAGCCTGAAGCTCTCTGGGCACTTGTGCAGCGAGACGCAGCAGTCCCGACTCCCCTTTAATCTTTGGCGCCGGGCTCGGAATCATGGCATTTGACAACCTCACACAATGGGTGCCATGGATACAAGCACTGCTCTTGCTCCCGTCATGGATGACTGTTACGAACGAAATTCCAAGCGCCGTGCTTTTTCCGACACACTTTGAATGTATTGTCTACTTTTCACTTCATAATCATTTAACAAGGAATGTCGGTTATACTGTCCCTTTATTACCATTGAGGAAATCACTCGCCATGGTGAGGTGAAATCATTTCCTGAAGTGCCCTGGCATTAAGGGACAGAAGTGTGTGATGTGAACGCACCACTCTCAATCTCTGAAACCTGTGGTCTTAGCCACTACATGCCCTTCAGTGCGATTAAAAAGGCATTTTTATACTTGATACCGATCACAATCTTCAGGCATGAACGCATAGTCGAAATGACGTTATGGAAGTCTTATGGAAAAAGCCAATGCATATACCCAGGGTCTACAGGGCAAAAAATGATCTATACTAAATCTTCTCAGAAATTCTCATCTTAAATAGGAATTCTGAGGGGAGAAGTTTTGCTGAGATATCAAATGTAGTTAGTAGGAACAGCAGCTGTACTGACTGCGTTTTTACACCCTAAAACACTAAGAAGGAATCCGGAAAATCCGTTTTATGCTCCCCAGCACGCGGCGCTTTTGATTAAACTTCAAGTTTTCAGACATTTACCCTTTTTTTGATCCAGGTATAATTTTAAAACAGTTATGTTTTATTCAGCGTGGAAGACCTACCTTTGTCAGAAAAGGAACAGATTATTTTGGTGTCAAAATTCCCCTCACAAATGTCATTGTTCACATTTTTGCTTCTGCATTAATGAAAGAAGAATTTCAATAGGCGTTTCCTGTATTGCGAGATCTATTCTGACTGCAGGATTTCAAAGAACGAGAAATGGATTGTTAGGGAAATCTGAAGCTTGTATTAAAAGTTCAATTCGCTGAGCAGTCAAAAGAACTGTGGGCGAGGAAAACAAAGAATATTTTACTCAACCAACTTTTCCATAAAAAAAGTCACGCAATTTACAACATTTGATTCCTTTGCCTCTTTGTCATTCAGAAATAATACATCAAAACGAGTTTTTTCGTTCTCTCTTAATTTCGCAGGCATAGAGAGTAGTTGGTTCCTGCAAATAATCTTTCCTAAGATTTAAAAGAAATCGATAAAGAGAAAAATGATGAGTATGGAGAGAGACATGGTGTCAGTTCAAGCCTTTGATAAAAATTAAAATCCTCCTTTCTACAGTAAGTAGTGTAAATCGTTAGCAATAACACTTTCATTTTTATAAATACTATAGTGAGAGAGAGAGTAAAATAGTGGTTTATGGAAACACATACACTAGCATGAAGCTAGTGTATTCTAGGACTAAGCCTGCTTAGTGCGTAGGTAATCATCGAGAGCTGGTATCTCTCCGGAAGAAACTCAAAACGAATACACTGCTCCGTGACCTTCTTTCGAGTCCCAAGTAGCATCTCCAGCCATAGGAGTAGCGTCCTAGCAAAATAAAACTTCTAAAACAATTTTTAAATTACTTTATACTTCTTTTTTGGAGAAAACGCCTTCTTTGTGAATGTTCGGAAAAATGTTTAAATACCTCTTTTTCCTTAAAAGAATCTTAGAGTGGCATGCAGCCTGAAGCTCTCTGGGCACTTGTGCAGCGAGACGCAGCAGTCCCCACTCCCCTTTAATCTTTGGCGCCGGGCTCGGAATCATGGCATTTGACAACCTCACACAATGGGTGCCATGGATACAAGCACTGCTCTTGCTCCCGTCATGGATGACTGTTACGAACGAAATTCCAAGCGCCGTGCTTTTTCCGACACACTTTGAATGTATTGTCTACTTTTCACTTCATAATCATTTAACAAGGAATGTCGGTTATACTGTCCCTTTATTACCATTGAGGAAATCACTCGCCATGGTGAGGTGAAATCATTTCCTGAAGTGCCCTGGCATTAAGGGACAGAAGTGTGTGATGTGAACGCACCACTCTCAATCTCTGAAACCTGTGGTCTTAGCCACTACATGCCCTTCAGTGCGATTAAAAAGGCATTTTTATACTTGATACCGATCACAATCTTCAGGCATGAACGCATAGTCGAAATGACGTTATGGAAGTCTTATGGAAAAAGCCAATGCATATACCCAGGGTCTACAGGGCAAAAAATGATCTATACTAAATCTTCTCAGAAATTCTCATCTTAAATAGGAATTCTGAGGGGAGAAGTTTTGCTGAGATATCAAATGTAGTTAGTAGGAACAGCAGCTGTACTGACTGCGTTTTTACACCCTAAAACACTAAGAAGGAATCCGGAAAATCCGTTTTATGCTCCCCAGCACGCGGCGCTTTTGATTAAACTTCAAGTTTTCAGACATTTACCCTTTTTTTGATCCAGGTATAATTTTAAAACAGTTATGTTTTATTCAGCGTGGAAGACCTACCTTTGTCAGAAAAGGAACAGATTATTTTGGTGTCAAAATTCCCCTCACAAATGTCATTGTTCACATTTTTGCTTCTGCATTAATGAAAGAAGAATTTCAATAGGCGTTTCCTGTATTGCGAGATCTATTCTGACTGCAGGATTTCAAAGAACGAGAAATGGATTGTTAGGGAAATCTGAAGCTTGTATTAAAAGTTCAATTCGCTGAGCAGTCAAAAGAACTGTGGGCGAGGAAAACAAAGAATATTTTACTCAACCAACTTTTCCATAAAAAAAGTCACGCAATTTACAACATTTGATTCCTTTGCCTCTTTGTCATTCAGAAATAATACATCAAAACGAGTTTTTTCGTTCTCTCTTAATTTCGCAGGCATAGAGAGTAGTTGGTTCCTGCAAATAATCTTTCCTAAGATTTAAAAGAAATCGATAAAGAGAAAAATGATGAGTATGGAGAGAGACATGGTGTCAGTTCAAGCCTTTGATAAAAATTAAAATCCTCCTTTCTACAGTAAGTAGTGTAAATCGTTAGCAATAACACTTTCATTTTTATAAATACTATAGTGAGAGAGAGAGTAAAATAGTGGTTTATGGAAACACATACACTAGCATGAAGCTAGTGTATTCTAGGACTAAGCCTGCTTAGTGCGTAGGTAATCATCGAGAGCTGGTATCTCTCCGGAAGAAACTCAAAACGAATACACTGCTCCGTGACCTTCTTTCGAGTCCCAAGTAGCATCTCCAGCCATAGGAGTAGCGTCCTAGCAAAATAAAACTTCTAAAACAATTTTTAAATTACTTTATACTTCTTTTTTGGAGAAAACGCCTTCTTTGTGAATGTTCGGAAAAATGTTTAAATACCTCTTTTTCCTTAAAAGAATCTTAGAGTGGCATGCAGCCTGAAGCTCTCTGGGCACTTGTGCAGCGAGACGCAGCAGTCCCGACTCCCCTTTAATCTTTGGCGCCGGGCTCGGAATCATGGCATTTGACAACCTCACACAATGGGTGCCATGGATACAAGCACTGCTCTTGCTCCCGTCATGGATGACTGTTACGAACGAAATTCCAAGCGCCGTGCTTTTTCCGACACACTTTGAATGTATTGTCTACTTTTCACTTCATAATCATTTAACAAGGAATGTCGGTTATACTGTCCCTTTATTACCATTGAGGAAATCACTCGCCATGGTGAGGTGAAATCATTTCCTGAAGTGCCCTGGCATTAAGGGACAGAAGTGTGTGATGTGAACGCACCACTCTCAATCTCTGAAACCTGTGGTCTTAGCCACTACATGCCCTTCAGTGCGATTAAAAAGGCATTTTTATACTTGATACCGATCACAATCTTCAGGCATGAACGCATAGTCGAAATGACGTTATGGAAGTCTTATGGAAAAAGCCAATGCATATACCCAGGGTCTACAGGGCAAAAAATGATCTATACTAAATCTTCTCAGAAATTCTCATCTTAAATAGGAATTCTGAGGGGAGAAGTTTTGCTGAGATATCAAATGTAGTTAGTAGGAACAGCAGCTGTACTGACTGCGTTTTTACACCCTAAAACACTAAGAAGGAATCCGGAAAATCCGTTTTATGCTCCCCAGCACGCGGCGCTTTTGATTAAACTTCAAGTTTTCAGACATTTACCCTTTTTTTGATCCAGGTATAATTTTAAAACAGTTATGTTTTATTCAGCGTGGAAGACCTACCTTTGTCAGAAAAGGAACAGATTATTTTGGTGTCAAAATTCCCCTCACAAATGTCATTGTTCACATTTTTGCTTCTGCATTAATGAAAGAAGAATTTCAATAGGCGTTTCCTGTATTGCGAGATCTATTCTGACTGCAGGATTTCAAAGAACGAGAAATGGATTGTTAGGGAAATCTGAAGCTTGTATTAAAAGTTCAATTCGCTGAGCAGTCAAAAGAACTGTGGGCGAGGAAAACAAAGAATATTTTACTCAACCAACTTTTCCATAAAAAAAGTCACGCAATTTACAACATTTGATTCCTTTGCCTCTTTGTCATTCAGAAATAATACATCAAAACGAGTTTTTTCGTTCTCTCTTAATTTCGCAGGCATAGAGAGTAGTTGGTTCCTGCAAATAATCTTTCCTAAGATTTAAAAGAAATCGATAAAGAGAAAAATGATGAGTATGGAGAGAGACATGGTGTCAGTTCAAGCCTTTGATAAAAATTAAAATCCTCCTTTCTACAGTAAGTAGTGTAAATCGTTAGCAATAACACTTTCATTTTTATAAATACTATAGTGAGAGAGAGAGTAAAATAGTGGTTTATGGAAACACATACACTAGCATGAAGCTAGTGTATTCTAGGACTAAGCCTGCTTAGTGCGTAGGTAATCATCGAGAGCTGGTATCTCTCCGGAAGAAACTCAAAACGAATACACTGCTCCGTGACCTTCTTTCGAGTCCCAAGTAGCATCTCCAGCCATAGGAGTAGCGTCCTAGCAAAATAAAACTTCTAAAACAATTTTTAAATTACTTTATACTTCTTTTTTGGAGAAAACGCCTTCTTTGTGAATGTTCGGAAAAATGTTTAAATACCTCTTTTTCCTTAAAAGAATCTTAGAGTGGCATGCAGCCTGAAGCTCTCTGGGCACTTGTGCAGCGAGACGCAGCAGTCCCCACTCCCCTTTAATCTTTGGCGCCGGGCTCGGAATCATGGCATTTGACAACCTCACACAATGGGTGCCATGGATACAAGCACTGCTCTTGCTCCCGTCATGGATGACTGTTACGAACGAAATTCCAAGCGCCGTGCTTTTTCCGACACACTTTGAATGTATTGTCTACTTTTCACTTCATAATCATTTAACAAGGAATGTCGGTTATACTGTCCCTTTATTACCATTGAGGAAATCACTCGCCATGGTGAGGTGAAATCATTTCCTGAAGTGCCCTGGCATTAAGGGACAGAAGTGTGTGATGTGAACGCACCACTCTCAATCTCTGAAACCTGTGGTCTTAGCCACTACATGCCCTTCAGTGCGATTAAAAAGGCATTTTTATACTTGATACCGATCACAATCTTCAGGCATGAACGCATAGTCGAAATGACGTTATGGAAGTCTTATGGAAAAAGCCAATGCATATACCCAGGGTCTACAGGGCAAAAAATGATCTATACTAAATCTTCTCAGAAATTCTCATCTTAAATAGGAATTCTGAGGGGAGAAGTTTTGCTGAGATATCAAATGTAGTTAGTAGGAACAGCAGCTGTACTGACTGCGTTTTTACACCCTAAAACACTAAGAAGGAATCCGGAAAATCCGTTTTATGCTCCCCAGCACGCGGCGCTTTTGATTAAACTTCAAGTTTTCAGACATTTACCCTTTTTTTGATCCAGGTATAATTTTAAAACAGTTATGTTTTATTCAGCGTGGAAGACCTACCTTTGTCAGAAAAGGAACAGATTATTTTGGTGTCAAAATTCCCCTCACAAATGTCATTGTTCACATTTTTGCTTCTGCATTAATGAAAGAAGAATTTCAATAGGCGTTTCCTGTATTGCGAGATCTATTCTGACTGCAGGATTTCAAAGAACGAGAAATGGATTGTTAGGGAAATCTGAAGCTTGTATTAAAAGTTCAATTCGCTGAGCAGTCAAAAGAACTGTGGGCGAGGAAAACAAAGAATATTTTACTCAACCAACTTTTCCATAAAAAAAGTCACGCAATTTACAACATTTGATTCCTTTGCCTCTTTGTCATTCAGAAATAATACATCAAAACGAGTTTTTTCGTTCTCTCTTAATTTCGCAGGCATAGAGAGTAGTTGGTTCCTGCAAATAATCTTTCCTAAGATTTAAAAGAAATCGATAAAGAGAAAAATGATGAGTATGGAGAGAGACATGGTGTCAGTTCAAGCCTTTGATAAAAATTAAAATCCTCCTTTCTACAGTAAGTAGTGTAAATCGTTAGCAATAACACTTTCATTTTTATAAATACTATAGTGAGAGAGAGAGTAAAATAGTGGTTTATGGAAACACATACACTAGCATGAAGCTAGTGTATTCTAGGACTAAGCCTGCTTAGTGCGTAGGTAATCATCGAGAGCTGGTATCTCTCCGGAAGAAACTCAAAACGAATACACTGCTCCGTGACCTTCTTTCGAGTCCCAAGTAGCATCTCCAGCCATAGGAGTAGCGTCCTAGCAAAATAAAACTTCTAAAACAATTTTTAAATTACTTTATACTTCTTTTTTGGAGAAAACGCCTTCTTTGTGAATGTTCGGAAAAATGTTTAAATACCTCTTTTTCCTTAAAAGAATCTTAGAGTGGCATGCAGCCTGAAGCTCTCTGGGCACTTGTGCAGCGAGACGCAGCAGTCCCCACTCCCCTTTAATCTTTGGCGCCGGGCTCGGAATCATGGCATTTGACAACCTCACACAATGGGTGCCATGGATACAAGCACTGCTCTTGCTCCCGTCATGGATGACTGTTACGAACGAAATTCCAAGCGCCGTGCTTTTTCCGACACACTTTGAATGTATTGTCTACTTTTCACTTCATAATCATTTAACAAGGAATGTCGGTTATACTGTCCCTTTATTACCATTGAGGAAATCACTCGCCATGGTGAGGTGAAATCATTTCCTGAAGTGCCCTGGCATTAAGGGACAGAAGTGTGTGATGTGAACGCACCACTCTCAATCTCTGAAACCTGTGGTCTTAGCCACTACATGCCCTTCAGTGCGATTAAAAAGGCATTTTTATACTTGATACCGATCACAATCTTCAGGCATGAACGCATAGTCGAAATGACGTTATGGAAGTCTTATGGAAAAAGCCAATGCATATACCCAGGGTCTACAGGGCAAAAAATGATCTATACTAAATCTTCTCAGAAATTCTCATCTTAAATAGGAATTCTGAGGGGAGAAGTTTTGCTGAGATATCAAATGTAGTTAGTAGGAACAGCAGCTGTACTGACTGCGTTTTTACACCCTAAAACACTAAGAAGGAATCCGGAAAATCCGTTTTATGCTCCCCAGCACGCGGCGCTTTTGATTAAACTTCAAGTTTTCAGACATTTACCCTTTTTTTGATCCAGGTATAATTTTAAAACAGTTATGTTTTATTCAGCGTGGAAGACCTACCTTTGTCAGAAAAGGAACAGATTATTTTGGTGTCAAAATTCCCCTCACAAATGTCATTGTTCACATTTTTGCTTCTGCATTAATGAAAGAAGAATTTCAATAGGCGTTTCCTGTATTGCGAGATCTATTCTGACTGCAGGATTTCAAAGAACGAGAAATGGATTGTTAGGGAAATCTGAAGCTTGTATTAAAAGTTCAATTCGCTGAGCAGTCAAAAGAACTGTGGGCGAGGAAAACAAAGAATATTTTACTCAACCAACTTTTCCATAAAAAAAGTCACGCAATTTACAACATTTGATTCCTTTGCCTCTTTGTCATTCAGAAATAATACATCAAAACGAGTTTTTTCGTTCTCTCTTAATTTCGCAGGCATAGAGAGTAGTTGGTTCCTGCAAATAATCTTTCCTAAGATTTAAAAGAAATCGATAAAGAGAAAAATGATGAGTATGGAGAGAGACATGGTGTCAGTTCAAGCCTTTGATAAAAATTAAAATCCTCCTTTCTACAGTAAGTAGTGTAAATCGTTAGCAATAACACTTTCATTTTTATAAATACTATAGTGAGAGAGAGAGTAAAATAGTGGTTTATGGAAACACATACACTAGCATGAAGCTAGTGTATTCTAGGACTAAGCCTGCTTAGTGCGTAGGTAATCATCGAGAGCTGGTATCTCTCCGGAAGAAACTCAAAACGAATACACTGCTCCGTGACCTTCTTTCGAGTCCCAAGTAGCATCTCCAGCCATAGGAGTAGCGTCCTAGCAAAATAAAACTTCTAAAACAATTTTTAAATTACTTTATACTTCTTTTTTGGAGAAAACGCCTTCTTTGTGAATGTTCGGAAAAATGTTTAAATACCTCTTTTTCCTTAAAAGAATCTTAGAGTGGCATGCAGCCTGAAGCTCTCTGGGCACTTGTGCAGCGAGACGCAGCAGTCCCCACTCCCCTTTAATCTTTGGCGCCGGGCTCGGAATCATGGCATTTGACAACCTCACACAATGGGTGCCATGGATACAAGCACTGCTCTTGCTCCCGTCATGGATGACTGTTACGAACGAAATTCCAAGCGCCGTGCTTTTTCCGACACACTTTGAATGTATTGTCTACTTTTCACTTCATAATCATTTAACAAGGAATGTCGGTTATACTGTCCCTTTATTACCATTGAGGAAATCACTCGCCATGGTGAGGTGAAATCATTTCCTGAAGTGCCCTGGCATTAAGGGACAGAAGTGTGTGATGTGAACGCACCACTCTCAATCTCTGAAACCTGTGGTCTTAGCCACTACATGCCCTTCAGTGCGATTAAAAAGGCATTTTTATACTTGATACCGATCACAATCTTCAGGCATGAACGCATAGTCGAAATGACGTTATGGAAGTCTTATGGAAAAAGCCAATGCATATACCCAGGGTCTACAGGGCAAAAAATGATCTATACTAAATCTTCTCAGAAATTCTCATCTTAAATAGGAATTCTGAGGGGAGAAGTTTTGCTGAGATATCAAATGTAGTTAGTAGGAACAGCAGCTGTACTGACTGCGTTTTTACACCCTAAAACACTAAGAAGGAATCCGGAAAATCCGTTTTATGCTCCCCAGCACGCGGCGCTTTTGATTAAACTTCAAGTTTTCAGACATTTACCCTTTTTTTGATCCAGGTATAATTTTAAAACAGTTATGTTTTATTCAGCGTGGAAGACCTACCTTTGTCAGAAAAGGAACAGATTATTTTGGTGTCAAAATTCCCCTCACAAATGTCATTGTTCACATTTTTGCTTCTGCATTAATGAAAGAAGAATTTCAATAGGCGTTTCCTGTATTGCGAGATCTATTCTGACTGCAGGATTTCAAAGAACGAGAAATGGATTGTTAGGGAAATCTGAAGCTTGTATTAAAAGTTCAATTCGCTGAGCAGTCAAAAGAACTGTGGGCGAGGAAAACAAAGAATATTTTACTCAACCAACTTTTCCATAAAAAAAGTCACGCAATTTACAACATTTGATTCCTTTGCCTCTTTGTCATTCAGAAATAATACATCAAAACGAGTTTTTTCGTTCTCTCTTAATTTCGCAGGCATAGAGAGTAGTTGGTTCCTGCAAATAATCTTTCCTAAGATTTAAAAGAAATCGATAAAGAGAAAAATGATGAGTATGGAGAGAGACATGGTGTCAGTTCAAGCCTTTGATAAAAATTAAAATCCTCCTTTCTACAGTAAGTAGTGTAAATCGTTAGCAATAACACTTTCATTTTTATAAATACTATAGTGAGAGAGAGAGTAAAATAGTGGTTTATGGAAACACATACACTAGCATGAAGCTAGTGTATTCTAGGACTAAGCCTGCTTAGTGCGTAGGTAATCATCGAGAGCTGGTATCTCTCCGGAAGAAACTCAAAACGAATACACTGCTCCGTGACCTTCTTTCGAGTCCCAAGTAGCATCTCCAGCCATAGGAGTAGCGTCCTAGCAAAATAAAACTTCTAAAACAATTTTTAAATTACTTTATACTTCTTTTTTGGAGAAAACGCCTTCTTTGTGAATGTTCGGAAAAATGTTTAAATACCTCTTTTTCCTTAAAAGAATCTTAGAGTGGCATGCAGCCTGAAGCTCTCTGGGCACTTGTGCAGCGAGACGCAGCAGTCCCCACTCCCCTTTAATCTTTGGCGCCGGGCTCGGAATCATGGCATTTGACAACCTCACACAATGGGTGCCATGGATACAAGCACTGCTCTTGCTCCCGTCATGGATGACTGTTACGAACGAAATTCCAAGCGCCGTGCTTTTTCCGACACACTTTGAATGTATTGTCTACTTTTCACTTCATAATCATTTAACAAGGAATGTCGGTTATACTGTCCCTTTATTACCATTGAGGAAATCACTCGCCATGGTGAGGTGAAATCATTTCCTGAAGTGCCCTGGCATTAAGGGACAGAAGTGTGTGATGTGAACGCACCACTCTCAATCTCTGAAACCTGTGGTCTTAGCCACTACATGCCCTTCAGTGCGATTAAAAAGGCATTTTTATACTTGATACCGATCACAATCTTCAGGCATGAACGCATAGTCGAAATGACGTTATGGAAGTCTTATGGAAAAAGCCAATGCATATACCCAGGGTCTACAGGGCAAAAAATGATCTATACTAAATCTTCTCAGAAATTCTCATCTTAAATAGGAATTCTGAGGGGAGAAGTTTTGCTGAGATATCAAATGTAGTTAGTAGGAACAGCAGCTGTACTGACTGCGTTTTTACACCCTAAAACACTAAGAAGGAATCCGGAAAATCCGTTTTATGCTCCCCAGCACGCGGCGCTTTTGATTAAACTTCAAGTTTTCAGACATTTACCCTTTTTTTGATCCAGGTATAATTTTAAAACAGTTATGTTTTATTCAGCGTGGAAGACCTACCTTTGTCAGAAAAGGAACAGATTATTTTGGTGTCAAAATTCCCCTCACAAATGTCATTGTTCACATTTTTGCTTCTGCATTAATGAAAGAAGAATTTCAATAGGCGTTTCCTGTATTGCGAGATCTATTCTGACTGCAGGATTTCAAAGAACGAGAAATGGATTGTTAGGGAAATCTGAAGCTTGTATTAAAAGTTCAATTCGCTGAGCAGTCAAAAGAACTGTGGGCGAGGAAAACAAAGAATATTTTACTCAACCAACTTTTCCATAAAAAAAGTCACGCAATTTACAACATTTGATTCCTTTGCCTCTTTGTCATTCAGAAATAATACATCAAAACGAGTTTTTTCGTTCTCTCTTAATTTCGCAGGCATAGAGAGTAGTTGGTTCCTGCAAATAATCTTTCCTAAGATTTAAAAGAAATCGATAAAGAGAAAAATGATGAGTATGGAGAGAGACATGGTGTCAGTTCAAGCCTTTGATAAAAATTAAAATCCTCCTTTCTACAGTAAGTAGTGTAAATCGTTAGCAATAACACTTTCATTTTTATAAATACTATAGTGAGAGAGAGAGTAAAATAGTGGTTTATGGAAACACATACACTAGCATGAAGCTAGTGTATTCTAGGACTAAGCCTGCTTAGTGCGTAGGTAATCATCGAGAGCTGGTATCTCTCCGGAAGAAACTCAAAACGAATACACTGCTCCGTGACCTTCTTTCGAGTCCCAAGTAGCATCTCCAGCCATAGGAGTAGCGTCCTAGCAAAATAAAACTTCTAAAACAATTTTTAAATTACTTTATACTTCTTTTTTGGAGAAAACGCCTTCTTTGTGAATGTTCGGAAAAATGTTTAAATACCTCTTTTTCCTTAAAAGAATCTTAGAGTGGCATGCAGCCTGAAGCTCTCTGGGCACTTGTGCAGCGAGACGCAGCAGTCCCCACTCCCCTTTAATCTTTGGCGCCGGGCTCGGAATCATGGCATTTGACAACCTCACACAATGGGTGCCATGGATACAAGCACTGCTCTTGCTCCCGTCATGGATGACTGTTACGAACGAAATTCCAAGCGCCGTGCTTTTTCCGACACACTTTGAATGTATTGTCTACTTTTCACTTCATAATCATTTAACAAGGAATGTCGGTTATACTGTCCCTTTATTACCATTGAGGAAATCACTCGCCATGGTGAGGTGAAATCATTTCCTGAAGTGCCCTGGCATTAAGGGACAGAAGTGTGTGATGTGAACGCACCACTCTCAATCTCTGAAACCTGTGGTCTTAGCCACTACATGCCCTTCAGTGCGATTAAAAAGGCATTTTTATACTTGATACCGATCACAATCTTCAGGCATGAACGCATAGTCGAAATGACGTTATGGAAGTCTTATGGAAAAAGCCAATGCATATACCCAGGGTCTACAGGGCAAAAAATGATCTATACTAAATCTTCTCAGAAATTCTCATCTTAAATAGGAATTCTGAGGGGAGAAGTTTTGCTGAGATATCAAATGTAGTTAGTAGGAACAGCAGCTGTACTGACTGCGTTTTTACACCCTAAAACACTAAGAAGGAATCCGGAAAATCCGTTTTATGCTCCCCAGCACGCGGCGCTTTTGATTAAACTTCAAGTTTTCAGACATTTACCCTTTTTTTGATCCAGGTATAATTTTAAAACAGTTATGTTTTATTCAGCGTGGAAGACCTACCTTTGTCAGAAAAGGAACAGATTATTTTGGTGTCAAAATTCCCCTCACAAATGTCATTGTTCACATTTTTGCTTCTGCATTAATGAAAGAAGAATTTCAATAGGCGTTTCCTGTATTGCGAGATCTATTCTGACTGCAGGATTTCAAAGAACGAGAAATGGATTGTTAGGGAAATCTGAAGCTTGTATTAAAAGTTCAATTCGCTGAGCAGTCAAAAGAACTGTGGGCGAGGAAAACAAAGAATATTTTACTCAACCAACTTTTCCATAAAAAAAGTCACGCAATTTACAACATTTGATTCCTTTGCCTCTTTGTCATTCAGAAATAATACATCAAAACGAGTTTTTTCGTTCTCTCTTAATTTCGCAGGCATAGAGAGTAGTTGGTTCCTGCAAATAATCTTTCCTAAGATTTAAAAGAAATCGATAAAGAGAAAAATGATGAGTATGGAGAGAGACATGGTGTCAGTTCAAGCCTTTGATAAAAATTAAAATCCTCCTTTCTACAGTAAGTAGTGTAAATCGTTAGCAATAACACTTTCATTTTTATAAATACTATAGTGAGAGAGAGAGTAAAATAGTGGTTTATGGAAACACATACACTAGCATGAAGCTAGTGTATTCTAGGACTAAGCCTGCTTAGTGCGTAGGTAATCATCGAGAGCTGGTATCTCTCCGGAAGAAACTCAAAACGAATACACTGCTCCGTGACCTTCTTTCGAGTCCCAAGTAGCATCTCCAGCCATAGGAGTAGCGTCCTAGCAAAATAAAACTTCTAAAACAATTTTTAAATTACTTTATACTTCTTTTTTGGAGAAAACGCCTTCTTTGTGAATGTTCGGAAAAATGTTTAAATACCTCTTTTTCCTTAAAAGAATCTTAGAGTGGCATGCAGCCTGAAGCTCTCTGGGCACTTGTGCAGCGAGACGCAGCAGTCCCGACTCCCCTTTAATCTTTGGCGCCGGGCTCGGAATCATGGCATTTGACAACCTCACACAATGGGTGCCATGGATACAAGCACTGCTCTTGCTCCCGTCATGGATGACTGTTACGAACGAAATTCCAAGCGCCGTGCTTTTTCCGACACACTTTGAATGTATTGTCTACTTTTCACTTCATAATCATTTAACAAGGAATGTCGGTTATACTGTCCCTTTATTACCATTGAGGAAATCACTCGCCATGGTGAGGTGAAATCATTTCCTGAAGTGCCCTGGCATTAAGGGACAGAAGTGTGTGATGTGAACGCACCACTCTCAATCTCTGAAACCTGTGGTCTTAGCCACTACATGCCCTTCAGTGCGATTAAAAAGGCATTTTTATACTTGATACCGATCACAATCTTCAGGCATGAACGCATAGTCGAAATGACGTTATGGAAGTCTTATGGAAAAAGCCAATGCATATACCCAGGGTCTACAGGGCAAAAAATGATCTATACTAAATCTTCTCAGAAATTCTCATCTTAAATAGGAATTCTGAGGGGAGAAGTTTTGCTGAGATATCAAATGTAGTTAGTAGGAACAGCAGCTGTACTGACTGCGTTTTTACACCCTAAAACACTAAGAAGGAATCCGGAAAATCCGTTTTATGCTCCCCAGCACGCGGCGCTTTTGATTAAACTTCAAGTTTTCAGACATTTACCCTTTTTTTGATCCAGGTATAATTTTAAAACAGTTATGTTTTATTCAGCGTGGAAGACCTACCTTTGTCAGAAAAGGAACAGATTATTTTGGTGTCAAAATTCCCCTCACAAATGTCATTGTTCACATTTTTGCTTCTGCATTAATGAAAGAAGAATTTCAATAGGCGTTTCCTGTATTGCGAGATCTATTCTGACTGCAGGATTTCAAAGAACGAGAAATGGATTGTTAGGGAAATCTGAAGCTTGTATTAAAAGTTCAATTCGCTGAGCAGTCAAAAGAACTGTGGGCGAGGAAAACAAAGAATATTTTACTCAACCAACTTTTCCATAAAAAAAGTCACGCAATTTACAACATTTGATTCCTTTGCCTCTTTGTCATTCAGAAATAATACATCAAAACGAGTTTTTTCGTTCTCTCTTAATTTCGCAGGCATAGAGAGTAGTTGGTTCCTGCAAATAATCTTTCCTAAGATTTAAAAGAAATCGATAAAGAGAAAAATGATGAGTATGGAGAGAGACATGGTGTCAGTTCAAGCCTTTGATAAAAATTAAAATCCTCCTTTCTACAGTAAGTAGTGTAAATCGTTAGCAATAACACTTTCATTTTTATAAATACTATAGTGAGAGAGAGAGTAAAATAGTGGTTTATGGAAACACATACACTAGCATGAAGCTAGTGTATTCTAGGACTAAGCCTGCTTAGTGCGTAGGTAATCATCGAGAGCTGGTATCTCTCCGGAAGAAACTCAAAACGAATACACTGCTCCGTGACCTTCTTTCGAGTCCCAAGTAGCATCTCCAGCCATAGGAGTAGCGTCCTAGCAAAATAAAACTTCTAAAACAATTTTTAAATTACTTTATACTTCTTTTTTGGAGAAAACGCCTTCTTTGTGAATGTTCGGAAAAATGTTTAAATACCTCTTTTTCCTTAAAAGAATCTTAGAGTGGCATGCAGCCTGAAGCTCTCTGGGCACTTGTGCAGCGAGACGCAGCAGTCCCCACTCCCCTTTAATCTTTGGCGCCGGGCTCGGAATCATGGCATTTGACAACCTCACACAATGGGTGCCATGGATACAAGCACTGCTCTTGCTCCCGTCATGGATGACTGTTACGAACGAAATTCCAAGCGCCGTGCTTTTTCCGACACACTTTGAATGTATTGTCTACTTTTCACTTCATAATCATTTAACAAGGAATGTCGGTTATACTGTCCCTTTATTACCATTGAGGAAATCACTCGCCATGGTGAGGTGAAATCATTTCCTGAAGTGCCCTGGCATTAAGGGACAGAAGTGTGTGATGTGAACGCACCACTCTCAATCTCTGAAACCTGTGGTCTTAGCCACTACATGCCCTTCAGTGCGATTAAAAAGGCATTTTTATACTTGATACCGATCACAATCTTCAGGCATGAACGCATAGTCGAAATGACGTTATGGAAGTCTTATGGAAAAAGCCAATGCATATACCCAGGGTCTACAGGGCAAAAAATGATCTATACTAAATCTTCTCAGAAATTCTCATCTTAAATAGGAATTCTGAGGGGAGAAGTTTTGCTGAGATATCAAATGTAGTTAGTAGGAACAGCAGCTGTACTGACTGCGTTTTTACACCCTAAAACACTAAGAAGGAATCCGGAAAATCCGTTTTATGCTCCCCAGCACGCGGCGCTTTTGATTAAACTTCAAGTTTTCAGACATTTACCCTTTTTTTGATCCAGGTATAATTTTAAAACAGTTATGTTTTATTCAGCGTGGAAGACCTACCTTTGTCAGAAAAGGAACAGATTATTTTGGTGTCAAAATTCCCCTCACAAATGTCATTGTTCACATTTTTGCTTCTGCATTAATGAAAGAAGAATTTCAATAGGCGTTTCCTGTATTGCGAGATCTATTCTGACTGCAGGATTTCAAAGAACGAGAAATGGATTGTTAGGGAAATCTGAAGCTTGTATTAAAAGTTCAATTCGCTGAGCAGTCAAAAGAACTGTGGGCGAGGAAAACAAAGAATATTTTACTCAACCAACTTTTCCATAAAAAAAGTCACGCAATTTACAACATTTGATTCCTTTGCCTCTTTGTCATTCAGAAATAATACATCAAAACGAGTTTTTTCGTTCTCTCTTAATTTCGCAGGCATAGAGAGTAGTTGGTTCCTGCAAATAATCTTTCCTAAGATTTAAAAGAAATCGATAAAGAGAAAAATGATGAGTATGGAGAGAGACATGGTGTCAGTTCAAGCCTTTGATAAAAATTAAAATCCTCCTTTCTACAGTAAGTAGTGTAAATCGTTAGCAATAACACTTTCATTTTTATAAATACTATAGTGAGAGAGAGAGTAAAATAGTGGTTTATGGAAACACATACACTAGCATGAAGCTAGTGTATTCTAGGACTAAGCCTGCTTAGTGCGTAGGTAATCATCGAGAGCTGGTATCTCTCCGGAAGAAACTCAAAACGAATACACTGCTCCGTGACCTTCTTTCGAGTCCCAAGTAGCATCTCCAGCCATAGGAGTAGCGTCCTAGCAAAATAAAACTTCTAAAACAATTTTTAAATTACTTTATACTTCTTTTTTGGAGAAAACGCCTTCTTTGTGAATGTTCGGAAAAATGTTTAAATACCTCTTTTTCCTTAAAAGAATCTTAGAGTGGCATGCAGCCTGAAGCTCTCTGGGCACTTGTGCAGCGAGACGCAGCAGTCCCCACTCCCCTTTAATCTTTGGCGCCGGGCTCGGAATCATGGCATTTGACAACCTCACACAATGGGTGCCATGGATACAAGCACTGCTCTTGCTCCCGTCATGGATGACTGTTACGAACGAAATTCCAAGCGCCGTGCTTTTTCCGACACACTTTGAATGTATTGTCTACTTTTCACTTCATAATCATTTAACAAGGAATGTCGGTTATACTGTCCCTTTATTACCATTGAGGAAATCACTCGCCATGGTGAGGTGAAATCATTTCCTGAAGTGCCCTGGCATTAAGGGACAGAAGTGTGTGATGTGAACGCACCACTCTCAATCTCTGAAACCTGTGGTCTTAGCCACTACATGCCCTTCAGTGCGATTAAAAAGGCATTTTTATACTTGATACCGATCACAATCTTCAGGCATGAACGCATAGTCGAAATGACGTTATGGAAGTCTTATGGAAAAAGCCAATGCATATACCCAGGGTCTACAGGGCAAAAAATGATCTATACTAAATCTTCTCAGAAATTCTCATCTTAAATAGGAATTCTGAGGGGAGAAGTTTTGCTGAGATATCAAATGTAGTTAGTAGGAACAGCAGCTGTACTGACTGCGTTTTTACACCCTAAAACACTAAGAAGGAATCCGGAAAATCCGTTTTATGCTCCCCAGCACGCGGCGCTTTTGATTAAACTTCAAGTTTTCAGACATTTACCCTTTTTTTGATCCAGGTATAATTTTAAAACAGTTATGTTTTATTCAGCGTGGAAGACCTACCTTTGTCAGAAAAGGAACAGATTATTTTGGTGTCAAAATTCCCCTCACAAATGTCATTGTTCACATTTTTGCTTCTGCATTAATGAAAGAAGAATTTCAATAGGCGTTTCCTGTATTGCGAGATCTATTCTGACTGCAGGATTTCAAAGAACGAGAAATGGATTGTTAGGGAAATCTGAAGCTTGTATTAAAAGTTCAATTCGCTGAGCAGTCAAAAGAACTGTGGGCGAGGAAAACAAAGAATATTTTACTCAACCAACTTTTCCATAAAAAAAGTCACGCAATTTACAACATTTGATTCCTTTGCCTCTTTGTCATTCAGAAATAATACATCAAAACGAGTTTTTTCGTTCTCTCTTAATTTCGCAGGCATAGAGAGTAGTTGGTTCCTGCAAATAATCTTTCCTAAGATTTAAAAGAAATCGATAAAGAGAAAAATGATGAGTATGGAGAGAGACATGGTGTCAGTTCAAGCCTTTGATAAAAATTAAAATCCTCCTTTCTACAGTAAGTAGTGTAAATCGTTAGCAATAACACTTTCATTTTTATAAATACTATAGTGAGAGAGAGAGTAAAATAGTGGTTTATGGAAACACATACACTAGCATGAAGCTAGTGTATTCTAGGACTAAGCCTGCTTAGTGCGTAGGTAATCATCGAGAGCTGGTATCTCTCCGGAAGAAACTCAAAACGAATACACTGCTCCGTGACCTTCTTTCGAGTCCCAAGTAGCATCTCCAGCCATAGGAGTAGCGTCCTAGCAAAATAAAACTTCTAAAACAATTTTTAAATTACTTTATACTTCTTTTTTGGAGAAAACGCCTTCTTTGTGAATGTTCGGAAAAATGTTTAAATACCTCTTTTTCCTTAAAAGAATCTTAGAGTGGCATGCAGCCTGAAGCTCTCTGGGCACTTGTGCAGCGAGACGCAGCAGTCCCGACTCCCCTTTAATCTTTGGCGCCGGGCTCGGAATCATGGCATTTGACAACCTCACACAATGGGTGCCATGGATACAAGCACTGCTCTTGCTCCCGTCATGGATGACTGTTACGAACGAAATTCCAAGCGCCGTGCTTTTTCCGACACACTTTGAATGTATTGTCTACTTTTCACTTCATAATCATTTAACAAGGAATGTCGGTTATACTGTCCCTTTATTACCATTGAGGAAATCACTCGCCATGGTGAGGTGAAATCATTTCCTGAAGTGCCCTGGCATTAAGGGACAGAAGTGTGTGATGTGAACGCACCACTCTCAATCTCTGAAACCTGTGGTCTTAGCCACTACATGCCCTTCAGTGCGATTAAAAAGGCATTTTTATACTTGATACCGATCACAATCTTCAGGCATGAACGCATAGTCGAAATGACGTTATGGAAGTCTTATGGAAAAAGCCAATGCATATACCCAGGGTCTACAGGGCAAAAAATGATCTATACTAAATCTTCTCAGAAATTCTCATCTTAAATAGGAATTCTGAGGGGAGAAGTTTTGCTGAGATATCAAATGTAGTTAGTAGGAACAGCAGCTGTACTGACTGCGTTTTTACACCCTAAAACACTAAGAAGGAATCCGGAAAATCCGTTTTATGCTCCCCAGCACGCGGCGCTTTTGATTAAACTTCAAGTTTTCAGACATTTACCCTTTTTTTGATCCAGGTATAATTTTAAAACAGTTATGTTTTATTCAGCGTGGAAGACCTACCTTTGTCAGAAAAGGAACAGATTATTTTGGTGTCAAAATTCCCCTCACAAATGTCATTGTTCACATTTTTGCTTCTGCATTAATGAAAGAAGAATTTCAATAGGCGTTTCCTGTATTGCGAGATCTATTCTGACTGCAGGATTTCAAAGAACGAGAAATGGATTGTTAGGGAAATCTGAAGCTTGTATTAAAAGTTCAATTCGCTGAGCAGTCAAAAGAACTGTGGGCGAGGAAAACAAAGAATATTTTACTCAACCAACTTTTCCATAAAAAAAGTCACGCAATTTACAACATTTGATTCCTTTGCCTCTTTGTCATTCAGAAATAATACATCAAAACGAGTTTTTTCGTTCTCTCTTAATTTCGCAGGCATAGAGAGTAGTTGGTTCCTGCAAATAATCTTTCCTAAGATTTAAAAGAAATCGATAAAGAGAAAAATGATGAGTATGGAGAGAGACATGGTGTCAGTTCAAGCCTTTGATAAAAATTAAAATCCTCCTTTCTACAGTAAGTAGTGTAAATCGTTAGCAATAACACTTTCATTTTTATAAATACTATAGTGAGAGAGAGAGTAAAATAGTGGTTTATGGAAACACATACACTAGCATGAAGCTAGTGTATTCTAGGACTAAGCCTGCTTAGTGCGTAGGTAATCATCGAGAGCTGGTATCTCTCCGGAAGAAACTCAAAACGAATACACTGCTCCGTGACCTTCTTTCGAGTCCCAAGTAGCATCTCCAGCCATAGGAGTAGCGTCCTAGCAAAATAAAACTTCTAAAACAATTTTTAAATTACTTTATACTTCTTTTTTGGAGAAAACGCCTTCTTTGTGAATGTTCGGAAAAATGTTTAAATACCTCTTTTTCCTTAAAAGAATCTTAGAGTGGCATGCAGCCTGAAGCTCTCTGGGCACTTGTGCAGCGAGACGCAGCAGTCCCCACTCCCCTTTAATCTTTGGCGCCGGGCTCGGAATCATGGCATTTGACAACCTCACACAATGGGTGCCATGGATACAAGCACTGCTCTTGCTCCCGTCATGGATGACTGTTACGAACGAAATTCCAAGCGCCGTGCTTTTTCCGACACACTTTGAATGTATTGTCTACTTTTCACTTCATAATCATTTAACAAGGAATGTCGGTTATACTGTCCCTTTATTACCATTGAGGAAATCACTCGCCATGGTGAGGTGAAATCATTTCCTGAAGTGCCCTGGCATTAAGGGACAGAAGTGTGTGATGTGAACGCACCACTCTCAATCTCTGAAACCTGTGGTCTTAGCCACTACATGCCCTTCAGTGCGATTAAAAAGGCATTTTTATACTTGATACCGATCACAATCTTCAGGCATGAACGCATAGTCGAAATGACGTTATGGAAGTCTTATGGAAAAAGCCAATGCATATACCCAGGGTCTACAGGGCAAAAAATGATCTATACTAA
The DNA here is from genome assembly GCF_030020395.1 of Manis pentadactyla. Taxonomy (NCBI): domain Eukaryota; kingdom Metazoa; phylum Chordata; class Mammalia; order Pholidota; family Manidae; genus Manis; species Manis pentadactyla. The sequence continues at coordinate 38,450 of NW_026644685.1, read as the reverse complement.
ATCTTCTCAGAAATTCTCATCTTAAATAGGAATTCTGAGGGGAGAAGTTTTGCTGAGATATCAAATGTAGTTAGTAGGAACAGCAGCTGTACTGACTGCGTTTTTACACCCTAAAACACTAAGAAGGAATCCGGAAAATCCGTTTTATGCTCCCCAGCACGCGGCGCTTTTGATTAAACTTCAAGTTTTCAGACATTTACCCTTTTTTGGATCCAGGTATAATTTTAAAACAGTTATGTTTTATTCAGCGTGGAAGACCTACCTTTGTCAGAAAAGGAACAGATTATTTTGGTGTCAAAATTCCCCTCACAAATGTCATTGTTCACATTTTTGCTTCTGCATTAATGAAAGAAGAATTTCAATAGGCGTTTCCTGTATTGCGAGATCTATTCTGACTGCAGGATTTCAAAGAACGAGAAATGGATTGTTAGGGAAATCTGAAGCTTGTATTAAAAGTTCAATTCGCTGAGCAGTCAAAAGAACTGTGGGCGAGGAAAACAAAGAATATTTTACTCAACCAACTTTTCCATAAAAAAAGTCACGCAATTTACAACATTTGATTCCTTTGCCTCTTTGTCATTCAGAAATAATACATCAAAACGAGTTTTTTCGTTCTCTCTTAATTTCGCAGGCATAGAGAGTAGTTGGTTCCTGCAAATAATCTTTCCTAAGATTTAAAAGAAATCGATAAAGAGAAAAATGATGAGTATGGAGAGAGACATGGTGTCAGTTCAAGCCTTTGATAAAAATTAAAATCCTCCTTTCTACAGTAAGTAGTGTAAATCGTTAGCAATAACACTTTCATTTTTATAAATACTATAGTGAGAGAGAGAGTAAAATAGTGGTTTATGGAAACACATACACTAGCATGAAGCTAGTGTATTCTAGGACTAAGCCTGCTTAGTGCGTAGGTAATCATCGAGAGCTGGTATCTCTCCGGAAGAAACTCAAAACGAATACACTGCTCCGTGACCTTCTTTCGAGTCCCAAGTAGCATCTCCAGCCATAGGAGTAGCGTCCTAGCAAAATAAAACTTCTAAAACAATTTTTAAATTACTTTATACTTCTTTTTTGGAGAAAACGCCTTCTTTGTGAATGTTCGGAAAAATGTTTAAATACCTCTTTTTCCTTAAAAGAATCTTAGAGTGGCATGCAGCCTGAAGCTCTCTGGGCACTTGTGCAGCGAGACGCAGCAGTCCCCACTCCCCTTTAATCTTTGGCGCCGGGCTCGGAATCATGGCATTTGACAACCTCACACAATGGGTGCCATGGATACAAGCACTGCTCTTGCTCCCGTCATGGATGACTGTTACGAACGAAATTCCAAGCGCCGTGCTTTTTCCGACACACTTTGAATGTATTGTCTACTTTTCACTTCATAATCATTTAACAAGGAATGTCGGTTATACTGTCCCTTTATTACCATTGAGGAAATCACTCGCCATGGTGAGGTGAAATCATTTCCTGAAGTGCCCTGGCATTAAGGGACAGAAGTGTGTGATGTGAACGCACCACTCTCAATCTCTGAAACCTGTGGTCTTAGCCACTACATGCCCTTCAGTGCGATTAAAAAGGCATTTTTATACTTGATACCGATCACAATCTTCAGGCATGAACGCATAGTCGAAATGACGTTATGGAAGTCTTATGGAAAAAGCCAATGCATATACCCAGGGTCTACAGGGCAAAAAATGATCTATACTAAATCTTCTCAGAAATTCTCATCTTAAATAGGAATTCTGAGGGGAGAAGTTTTGCTGAGATATCAAATGTAGTTAGTAGGAACAGCAGCTGTACTGACTGCGTTTTTACACCCTAAAACACTAAGAAGGAATCCGGAAAATCCGTTTTATGCTCCCCAGCACGCGGCGCTTTTGATTAAACTTCAAGTTTTCAGACATTTACCCTTTTTTTGATCCAGGTATAATTTTAAAACAGTTATGTTTTATTCAGCGTGGAAGACCTACCTTTGTCAGAAAAGGAACAGATTATTTTGGTGTCAAAATTCCCCTCACAAATGTCATTGTTCACATTTTTGCTTCTGCATTAATGAAAGAAGAATTTCAATAGGCGTTTCCTGTATTGCGAGATCTATTCTGACTGCAGGATTTCAAAGAACGAGAAATGGATTGTTAGGGAAATCTGAAGCTTGTATTAAAAGTTCAATTCGCTGAGCAGTCAAAAGAACTGTGGGCGAGGAAAACAAAGAATATTTTACTCAACCAACTTTTCCATAAAAAAAGTCACGCAATTTACAACATTTGATTCCTTTGCCTCTTTGTCATTCAGAAATAATACATCAAAACGAGTTTTTTCGTTCTCTCTTAATTTCGCAGGCATAGAGAGTAGTTGGTTCCTGCAAATAATCTTTCCTAAGATTTAAAAGAAATCGATAAAGAGAAAAATGATGAGTATGGAGAGAGACATGGTGTCAGTTCAAGCCTTTGATAAAAATTAAAATCCTCCTTTCTACAGTAAGTAGTGTAAATCGTTAGCAATAACACTTTCATTTTTATAAATACTATAGTGAGAGAGAGAGTAAAATAGTGGTTTATGGAAACACATACACTAGCATGAAGCTAGTGTATTCTAGGACTAAGCCTGCTTAGTGCGTAGGTAATCATCGAGAGCTGGTATCTCTCCGGAAGAAACTCAAAACGAATACACTGCTCCGTGACCTTCTTTCGAGTCCCAAGTAGCATCTCCAGCCATAGGAGTAGCGTCCTAGCAAAATAAAACTTCTAAAACAATTTTTAAATTACTTTATACTTCTTTTTTGGAGAAAACGCCTTCTTTGTGAATGTTCGGAAAAATGTTTAAATACCTCTTTTTCCTTAAAAGAATCTTAGAGTGGCATGCAGCCTGAAGCTCTCTGGGCACTTGTGCAGCGAGACGCAGCAGTCCCCACTCCCCTTTAATCTTTGGCGCCGGGCTCGGAATCATGGCATTTGACAACCTCACACAATGGGTGCCATGGATACAAGCACTGCTCTTGCTCCCGTCATGGATGACTGTTACGAACGAAATTCCAAGCGCCGTGCTTTTTCCGACACACTTTGAATGTATTGTCTACTTTTCACTTCATAATCATTTAACAAGGAATGTCGGTTATACTGTCCCTTTATTACCATTGAGGAAATCACTCGCCATGGTGAGGTGAAATCATTTCCTGAAGTGCCCTGGCATTAAGGGACAGAAGTGTGTGATGTGAACGCACCACTCTCAATCTCTGAAACCTGTGGTCTTAGCCACTACATGCCCTTCAGTGCGATTAAAAAGGCATTTTTATACTTGATACCGATCACAATCTTCAGGCATGAACGCATAGTCGAAATGACGTTATGGAAGTCTTATGGAAAAAGCCAATGCATATACCCAGGGTCTACAGGGCAAAAAATGATCTATACTAAATCTTCTCAGAAATTCTCATCTTAAATAGGAATTCTGAGGGGAGAAGTTTTGCTGAGATATCAAATGTAGTTAGTAGGAACAGCAGCTGTACTGACTGCGTTTTTACACCCTAAAACACTAAGAAGGAATCCGGAAAATCCGTTTTATGCTCCCCAGCACGCGGCGCTTTTGATTAAACTTCAAGTTTTCAGACATTTACCCTTTTTTTGATCCAGGTATAATTTTAAAACAGTTATGTTTTATTCAGCGTGGAAGACCTACCTTTGTCAGAAAAGGAACAGATTATTTTGGTGTCAAAATTCCCCTCACAAATGTCATTGTTCACATTTTTGCTTCTGCATTAATGAAAGAAGAATTTCAATAGGCGTTTCCTGTATTGCGAGATCTATTCTGACTGCAGGATTTCAAAGAACGAGAAATGGATTGTTAGGGAAATCTGAAGCTTGTATTAAAAGTTCAATTCGCTGAGCAGTCAAAAGAACTGTGGGCGAGGAAAACAAAGAATATTTTACTCAACCAACTTTTCCATAAAAAAAGTCACGCAATTTACAACATTTGATTCCTTTGCCTCTTTGTCATTCAGAAATAATACATCAAAACGAGTTTTTTCGTTCTCTCTTAATTTCGCAGGCATAGAGAGTAGTTGGTTCCTGCAAATAATCTTTCCTAAGATTTAAAAGAAATCGATAAAGAGAAAAATGATGAGTATGGAGAGAGACATGGTGTCAGTTCAAGCCTTTGATAAAAATTAAAATCCTCCTTTCTACAGTAAGTAGTGTAAATCGTTAGCAATAACACTTTCATTTTTATAAATACTATAGTGAGAGAGAGAGTAAAATAGTGGTTTATGGAAACACATACACTAGCATGAAGCTAGTGTATTCTAGGACTAAGCCTGCTTAGTGCGTAGGTAATCATCGAGAGCTGGTATCTCTCCGGAAGAAACTCAAAACGAATACACTGCTCCGTGACCTTCTTTCGAGTCCCAAGTAGCATCTCCAGCCATAGGAGTAGCGTCCTAGCAAAATAAAACTTCTAAAACAATTTTTAAATTACTTTATACTTCTTTTTTGGAGAAAACGCCTTCTTTGTGAATGTTCGGAAAAATGTTTAAATACCTCTTTTTCCTTAAAAGAATCTTAGAGTGGCATGCAGCCTGAAGCTCTCTGGGCACTTGTGCAGCGAGACGCAGCAGTCCCCACTCCCCTTTAATCTTTGGCGCCGGGCTCGGAATCATGGCATTTGACAACCTCACACAATGGGTGCCATGGATACAAGCACTGCTCTTGCTCCCGTCATGGATGACTGTTACGAACGAAATTCCAAGCGCCGTGCTTTTTCCGACACACTTTGAATGTATTGTCTACTTTTCACTTCATAATCATTTAACAAGGAATGTCGGTTATACTGTCCCTTTATTACCATTGAGGAAATCACTCGCCATGGTGAGGTGAAATCATTTCCTGAAGTGCCCTGGCATTAAGGGACAGAAGTGTGTGATGTGAACGCACCACTCTCAATCTCTGAAACCTGTGGTCTTAGCCACTACATGCCCTTCAGTGCGATTAAAAAGGCATTTTTATACTTGATACCGATCACAATCTTCAGGCATGAACGCATAGTCGAAATGACGTTATGGAAGTCTTATGGAAAAAGCCAATGCATATACCCAGGGTCTACAGGGCAAAAAATGATCTATACTAAATCTTCTCAGAAATTCTCATCTTAAATAGGAATTCTGAGGGGAGAAGTTTTGCTGAGATATCAAATGTAGTTAGTAGGAACAGCAGCTGTACTGACTGCGTTTTTACACCCTAAAACACTAAGAAGGAATCCGGAAAATCCGTTTTATGCTCCCCAGCACGCGGCGCTTTTGATTAAACTTCAAGTTTTCAGACATTTACCCTTTTTTTGATCCAGGTATAATTTTAAAACAGTTATGTTTTATTCAGCGTGGAAGACCTACCTTTGTCAGAAAAGGAACAGATTATTTTGGTGTCAAAATTCCCCTCACAAATGTCATTGTTCACATTTTTGCTTCTGCATTAATGAAAGAAGAATTTCAATAGGCGTTTCCTGTATTGCGAGATCTATTCTGACTGCAGGATTTCAAAGAACGAGAAATGGATTGTTAGGGAAATCTGAAGCTTGTATTAAAAGTTCAATTCGCTGAGCAGTCAAAAGAACTGTGGGCGAGGAAAACAAAGAATATTTTACTCAACCAACTTTTCCATAAAAAAAGTCACGCAATTTACAACATTTGATTCCTTTGCCTCTTTGTCATTCAGAAATAATACATCAAAACGAGTTTTTTCGTTCTCTCTTAATTTCGCAGGCATAGAGAGTAGTTGGTTCCTGCAAATAATCTTTCCTAAGATTTAAAAGAAATCGATAAAGAGAAAAATGATGAGTATGGAGAGAGACATGGTGTCAGTTCAAGCCTTTGATAAAAATTAAAATCCTCCTTTCTACAGTAAGTAGTGTAAATCGTTAGCAATAACACTTTCATTTTTATAAATACTATAGTGAGAGAGAGAGTAAAATAGTGGTTTATGGAAACACATACACTAGCATGAAGCTAGTGTATTCTAGGACTAAGCCTGCTTAGTGCGTAGGTAATCATCGAGAGCTGGTATCTCTCCGGAAGAAACTCAAAACGAATACACTGCTCCGTGACCTTCTTTCGAGTCCCAAGTAGCATCTCCAGCCATAGGAGTAGCGTCCTAGCAAAATAAAACTTCTAAAACAATTTTTAAATTACTTTATACTTCTTTTTTGGAGAAAACGCCTTCTTTGTGAATGTTCGGAAAAATGTTTAAATACCTCTTTTTCCTTAAAAGAATCTTAGAGTGGCATGCAGCCTGAAGCTCTCTGGGCACTTGTGCAGCGAGACGCAGCAGTCCCCACTCCCCTTTAATCTTTGGCGCCGGGCTCGGAATCATGGCATTTGACAACCTCACACAATGGGTGCCATGGATACAAGCACTGCTCTTGCTCCCGTCATGGATGACTGTTACGAACGAAATTCCAAGCGCCGTGCTTTTTCCGACACACTTTGAATGTATTGTCTACTTTTCACTTCATAATCATTTAACAAGGAATGTCGGTTATACTGTCCCTTTATTACCATTGAGGAAATCACTCGCCATGGTGAGGTGAAATCATTTCCTGAAGTGCCCTGGCATTAAGGGACAGAAGTGTGTGATGTGAACGCACCACTCTCAATCTCTGAAACCTGTGGTCTTAGCCACTACATGCCCTTCAGTGCGATTAAAAAGGCATTTTTATACTTGATACCGATCACAATCTTCAGGCATGAACGCATAGTCGAAATGACGTTATGGAAGTCTTATGGAAAAAGCCAATGCATATACCCAGGGTCTACAGGGCAAAAAATGATCTATACTAAATCTTCTCAGAAATTCTCATCTTAAATAGGAATTCTGAGGGGAGAAGTTTTGCTGAGATATCAAATGTAGTTAGTAGGAACAGCAGCTGTACTGACTGCGTTTTTACACCCTAAAACACTAAGAAGGAATCCGGAAAATCCGTTTTATGCTCCCCAGCACGCGGCGCTTTTGATTAAACTTCAAGTTTTCAGACATTTACCCTTTTTTTGATCCAGGTATAATTTTAAAACAGTTATGTTTTATTCAGCGTGGAAGACCTACCTTTGTCAGAAAAGGAACAGATTATTTTGGTGTCAAAATTCCCCTCACAAATGTCATTGTTCACATTTTTGCTTCTGCATTAATGAAAGAAGAATTTCAATAGGCGTTTCCTGTATTGCGAGATCTATTCTGACTGCAGGATTTCAAAGAACGAGAAATGGATTGTTAGGGAAATCTGAAGCTTGTATTAAAAGTTCAATTCGCTGAGCAGTCAAAAGAACTGTGGGCGAGGAAAACAAAGAATATTTTACTCAACCAACTTTTCCATAAAAAAAGTCACGCAATTTACAACATTTGATTCCTTTGCCTCTTTGTCATTCAGAAATAATACATCAAAACGAGTTTTTTCGTTCTCTCTTAATTTCGCAGGCATAGAGAGTAGTTGGTTCCTGCAAATAATCTTTCCTAAGATTTAAAAGAAATCGATAAAGAGAAAAATGATGAGTATGGAGAGAGACATGGTGTCAGTTCAAGCCTTTGATAAAAATTAAAATCCTCCTTTCTACAGTAAGTAGTGTAAATCGTTAGCAATAACACTTTCATTTTTATAAATACTATAGTGAGAGAGAGAGTAAAATAGTGGTTTATGGAAACACATACACTAGCATGAAGCTAGTGTATTCTAGGACTAAGCCTGCTTAGTGCGTAGGTAATCATCGAGAGCTGGTATCTCTCCGGAAGAAACTCAAAACGAATACACTGCTCCGTGACCTTCTTTCGAGTCCCAAGTAGCATCTCCAGCCATAGGAGTAGCGTCCTAGCAAAATAAAACTTCTAAAACAATTTTTAAATTACTTTATACTTCTTTTTTGGAGAAAACGCCTTCTTTGTGAATGTTCGGAAAAATGTTTAAATACCTCTTTTTCCTTAAAAGAATCTTAGAGTGGCATGCAGCCTGAAGCTCTCTGGGCACTTGTGCAGCGAGACGCAGCAGTCCCGACTCCCCTTTAATCTTTGGCGCCGGGCTCGGAATCATGGCATTTGACAACCTCACACAATGGGTGCCATGGATACAAGCACTGCTCTTGCTCCCGTCATGGATGACTGTTACGAACGAAATTCCAAGCGCCGTGCTTTTTCCGACACACTTTGAATGTATTGTCTACTTTTCACTTCATAATCATTTAACAAGGAATGTCGGTTATACTGTCCCTTTATTACCATTGAGGAAATCACTCGCCATGGTGAGGTGAAATCATTTCCTGAAGTGCCCTGGCATTAAGGGACAGAAGTGTGTGATGTGAACGCACCACTCTCAATCTCTGAAACCTGTGGTCTTAGCCACTACATGCCCTTCAGTGCGATTAAAAAGGCATTTTTATACTTGATACCGATCACAATCTTCAGGCATGAACGCATAGTCGAAATGACGTTATGGAAGTCTTATGGAAAAAGCCAATGCATATACCCAGGGTCTACAGGGCAAAAAATGATCTATACTAAATCTTCTCAGAAATTCTCATCTTAAATAGGAATTCTGAGGGGAGAAGTTTTGCTGAGATATCAAATGTAGTTAGTAGGAACAGCAGCTGTACTGACTGCGTTTTTACACCCTAAAACACTAAGAAGGAATCCGGAAAATCCGTTTTATGCTCCCCAGCACGCGGCGCTTTTGATTAAACTTCAAGTTTTCAGACATTTACCCTTTTTTTGATCCAGGTATAATTTTAAAACAGTTATGTTTTATTCAGCGTGGAAGACCTACCTTTGTCAGAAAAGGAACAGATTATTTTGGTGTCAAAATTCCCCTCACAAATGTCATTGTTCACATTTTTGCTTCTGCATTAATGAAAGAAGAATTTCAATAGGCGTTTCCTGTATTGCGAGATCTATTCTGACTGCAGGATTTCAAAGAACGAGAAATGGATTGTTAGGGAAATCTGAAGCTTGTATTAAAAGTTCAATTCGCTGAGCAGTCAAAAGAACTGTGGGCGAGGAAAACAAAGAATATTTTACTCAACCAACTTTTCCATAAAAAAAGTCACGCAATTTACAACATTTGATTCCTTTGCCTCTTTGTCATTCAGAAATAATACATCAAAACGAGTTTTTTCGTTCTCTCTTAATTTCGCAGGCATAGAGAGTAGTTGGTTCCTGCAAATAATCTTTCCTAAGATTTAAAAGAAATCGATAAAGAGAAAAATGATGAGTATGGAGAGAGACATGGTGTCAGTTCAAGCCTTTGATAAAAATTAAAATCCTCCTTTCTACAGTAAGTAGTGTAAATCGTTAGCAATAACACTTTCATTTTTATAAATACTATAGTGAGAGAGAGAGTAAAATAGTGGTTTATGGAAACACATACACTAGCATGAAGCTAGTGTATTCTAGGACTAAGCCTGCTTAGTGCGTAGGTAATCATCGAGAGCTGGTATCTCTCCGGAAGAAACTCAAAACGAATACACTGCTCCGTGACCTTCTTTCGAGTCCCAAGTAGCATCTCCAGCCATAGGAGTAGCGTCCTAGCAAAATAAAACTTCTAAAACAATTTTTAAATTACTTTATACTTCTTTTTTGGAGAAAACGCCTTCTTTGTGAATGTTCGGAAAAATGTTTAAATACCTCTTTTTCCTTAAAAGAATCTTAGAGTGGCATGCAGCCTGAAGCTCTCTGGGCACTTGTGCAGCGAGACGCAGCAGTCCCCACTCCCCTTTAATCTTTGGCGCCGGGCTCGGAATCATGGCATTTGACAACCTCACACAATGGGTGCCATGGATACAAGCACTGCTCTTGCTCCCGTCATGGATGACTGTTACGAACGAAATTCCAAGCGCCGTGCTTTTTCCGACACACTTTGAATGTATTGTCTACTTTTCACTTCATAATCATTTAACAAGGAATGTCGGTTATACTGTCCCTTTATTACCATTGAGGAAATCACTCGCCATGGTGAGGTGAAATCATTTCCTGAAGTGCCCTGGCATTAAGGGACAGAAGTGTGTGATGTGAACGCACCACTCTCAATCTCTGAAACCTGTGGTCTTAGCCACTACATGCCCTTCAGTGCGATTAAAAAGGCATTTTTATACTTGATACCGATCACAATCTTCAGGCATGAACGCATAGTCGAAATGACGTTATGGAAGTCTTATGGAAAAAGCCAATGCATATACCCAGGGTCTACAGGGCAAAAAATGATCTATACTAAATCTTCTCAGAAATTCTCATCTTAAATAGGAATTCTGAGGGGAGAAGTTTTGCTGAGATATCAAATGTAGTTAGTAGGAACAGCAGCTGTACTGACTGCGTTTTTACACCCTAAAACACTAAGAAGGAATCCGGAAAATCCGTTTTATGCTCCCCAGCACGCGGCGCTTTTGATTAAACTTCAAGTTTTCAGACATTTACCCTTTTTTTGATCCAGGTATAATTTTAAAACAGTTATGTTTTATTCAGCGTGGAAGACCTACCTTTGTCAGAAAAGGAACAGATTATTTTGGTGTCAAAATTCCCCTCACAAATGTCATTGTTCACATTTTTGCTTCTGCATTAATGAAAGAAGAATTTCAATAGGCGTTTCCTGTATTGCGAGATCTATTCTGACTGCAGGATTTCAAAGAACGAGAAATGGATTGTTAGGGAAATCTGAAGCTTGTATTAAAAGTTCAATTCGCTGAGCAGTCAAAAGAACTGTGGGCGAGGAAAACAAAGAATATTTTACTCAACCAACTTTTCCATAAAAAAAGTCACGCAATTTACAACATTTGATTCCTTTGCCTCTTTGTCATTCAGAAATAATACATCAAAACGAGTTTTTTCGTTCTCTCTTAATTTCGCAGGCATAGAGAGTAGTTGGTTCCTGCAAATAATCTTTCCTAAGATTTAAAAGAAATCGATAAAGAGAAAAATGATGAGTATGGAGAGAGACATGGTGTCAGTTCAAGCCTTTGATAAAAATTAAAATCCTCCTTTCTACAGTAAGTAGTGTAAATCGTTAGCAATAACACTTTCATTTTTATAAATACTATAGTGAGAGAGAGAGTAAAATAGTGGTTTATGGAAACACATACACTAGCATGAAGCTAGTGTATTCTAGGACTAAGCCTGCTTAGTGCGTAGGTAATCATCGAGAGCTGGTATCTCTCCGGAAGAAACTCAAAACGAATACACTGCTCCGTGACCTTCTTTCGAGTCCCAAGTAGCATCTCCAGCCATAGGAGTAGCGTCCTAGCAAAATAAAACTTCTAAAACAATTTTTAAATTACTTTATACTTCTTTTTTGGAGAAAACGCCTTCTTTGTGAATGTTCGGAAAAATGTTTAAATACCTCTTTTTCCTTAAAAGAATCTTAGAGTGGCATGCAGCCTGAAGCTCTCTGGGCACTTGTGCAGCGAGACGCAGCAGTCCCCACTCCCCTTTAATCTTTGGCGCCGGGCTCGGAATCATGGCATTTGACAACCTCACACAATGGGTGCCATGGATACAAGCACTGCTCTTGCTCCCGTCATGGATGACTGTTACGAACGAAATTCCAAGCGCCGTGCTTTTTCCGACACACTTTGAATGTATTGTCTACTTTTCACTTCATAATCATTTAACAAGGAATGTCGGTTATACTGTCCCTTTATTACCATTGAGGAAATCACTCGCCATGGTGAGGTGAAATCATTTCCTGAAGTGCCCTGGCATTAAGGGACAGAAGTGTGTGATGTGAACGCACCACTCTCAATCTCTGAAACCTGTGGTCTTAGCCACTACATGCCCTTCAGTGCGATTAAAAAGGCATTTTTATACTTGATACCGATCACAATCTTCAGGCATGAACGCATAGTCGAAATGACGTTATGGAAGTCTTATGGAAAAAGCCAATGCATATACCCAGGGTCTACAGGGCAAAAAATGATCTATACTAAATCTTCTCAGAAATTCTCATCTTAAATAGGAATTCTGAGGGGAGAAGTTTTGCTGAGATATCAAATGTAGTTAGTAGGAACAGCAGCTGTACTGACTGCGTTTTTACACCCTAAAACACTAAGAAGGAATCCGGAAAATCCGTTTTATGCTCCCCAGCACGCGGCGCTTTTGATTAAACTTCAAGTTTTCAGACATTTACCCTTTTTTTGATCCAGGTATAATTTTAAAACAGTTATGTTTTATTCAGCGTGGAAGACCTACCTTTGTCAGAAAAGGAACAGATTATTTTGGTGTCAAAATTCCCCTCACAAATGTCATTGTTCACATTTTTGCTTCTGCATTAATGAAAGAAGAATTTCAATAGGCGTTTCCTGTATTGCGAGATCTATTCTGACTGCAGGATTTCAAAGAACGAGAAATGGATTGTTAGGGAAATCTGAAGCTTGTATTAAAAGTTCAATTCGCTGAGCAGTCAAAAGAACTGTGGGCGAGGAAAACAAAGAATATTTTACTCAACCAACTTTTCCATAAAAAAAGTCACGCAATTTACAACATTTGATTCCTTTGCCTCTTTGTCATTCAGAAATAATACATCAAAACGAGTTTTTTCGTTCTCTCTTAATTTCGCAGGCATAGAGAGTAGTTGGTTCCTGCAAATAATCTTTCCTAAGATTTAAAAGAAATCGATAAAGAGAAAAATGATGAGTATGGAGAGAGACATGGTGTCAGTTCAAGCCTTTGATAAAAATTAAAATCCTCCTTTCTACAGTAAGTAGTGTAAATCGTTAGCAATAACACTTTCATTTTTATAAATACTATAGTGAGAGAGAGAGTAAAATAGTGGTTTATGGAAACACATACACTAGCATGAAGCTAGTGTATTCTAGGACTAAGCCTGCTTAGTGCGTAGGTAATCATCGAGAGCTGGTATCTCTCCGGAAGAAACTCAAAACGAATACACTGCTCCGTGACCTTCTTTCGAGTCCCAAGTAGCATCTCCAGCCATAGGAGTAGCGTCCTAGCAAAATAAAACTTCTAAAACAATTTTTAAATTACTTTATACTTCTTTTTTGGAGAAAACGCCTTCTTTGTGAATGTTCGGAAAAATGTTTAAATACCTCTTTTTCCTTAAAAGAATCTTAGAGTGGCATGCAGCCTGAAGCTCTCTGGGCACTTGTGCAGCGAGACGCAGCAGTCCCCACTCCCCTTTAATCTTTGGCGCCGGGCTCGGAATCATGGCATTTGACAACCTCACACAATGGGTGCCATGGATACAAGCACTGCTCTTGCTCCCGTCATGGATGACTGTTACGAACGAAATTCCAAGCGCCGTGCTTTTTCCGACACACTTTGAATGTATTGTCTACTTTTCACTTCATAATCATTTAACAAGGAATGTCGGTTATACTGTCCCTTTATTACCATTGAGGAAATCACTCGCCATGGTGAGGTGAAATCATTTCCTGAAGTGCCCTGGCATTAAGGGACAGAAGTGTGTGATGTGAACGCACCACTCTCAATCTCTGAAACCTGTGGTCTTAGCCACTACATGCCCTTCAGTGCGATTAAAAAGGCATTTTTATACTTGATACCGATCACAATCTTCAGGCATGAACGCATAGTCGAAATGACGTTATGGAAGTCTTATGGAAAAAGCCAATGCATATACCCAGGGTCTACAGGGCAAAAAATGATCTATACTAAATCTTCTCAGAAATTCTCATCTTAAATAGGAATTCTGAGGGGAGAAGTTTTGCTGAGATATCAAATGTAGTTAGTAGGAACAGCAGCTGTACTGACTGCGTTTTTACACCCTAAAACACTAAGAAGGAATCCGGAAAATCCGTTTTATGCTCCCCAGCACGCGGCGCTTTTGATTAAACTTCAAGTTTTCAGACATTTACCCTTTTTTTGATCCAGGTATAATTTTAAAACAGTTATGTTTTATTCAGCGTGGAAGACCTACCTTTGTCAGAAAAGGAACAGATTATTTTGGTGTCAAAATTCCCCTCACAAATGTCATTGTTCACATTTTTGCTTCTGCATTAATGAAAGAAGAATTTCAATAGGCGTTTCCTGTATTGCGAGATCTATTCTGACTGCAGGATTTCAAAGAACGAGAAATGGATTGTTAGGGAAATCTGAAGCTTGTATTAAAAGTTCAATTCGCTGAGCAGTCAAAAGAACTGTGGGCGAGGAAAACAAAGAATATTTTACTCAACCAACTTTTCCATAAAAAAAGTCACGCAATTTACAACATTTGATTCCTTTGCCTCTTTGTCATTCAGAAATAATACATCAAAACGAGTTTTTTCGTTCTCTCTTAATTTCGCAGGCATAGAGAGTAGTTGGTTCCTGCAAATAATCTTTCCTAAGATTTAAAAGAAATCGATAAAGAGAAAAATGATGAGTATGGAGAGAGACATGGTGTCAGTTCAAGCCTTTGATAAAAATTAAAATCCTCCTTTCTACAGTAAGTAGTGTAAATCGTTAGCAATAACACTTTCATTTTTATAAATACTATAGTGAGAGAGAGAGTAAAATAGTGGTTTATGGAAACACATACACTAGCATGAAGCTAGTGTATTCTAGGACTAAGCCTGCTTAGTGCGTAGGTAATCATCGAGAGCTGGTATCTCTCCGGAAGAAACTCAAAACGAATACACTGCTCCGTGACCTTCTTTCGAGTCCCAAGTAGCATCTCCAGCCATAGGAGTAGCGTCCTAGCAAAATAAAACTTCTAAAACAATTTTTAAATTACTTTATACTTCTTTTTTGGAGAAAACGCCTTCTTTGTGAATGTTCGGAAAAATGTTTAAATACCTCTTTTTCCTTAAAAGAATCTTAGAGTGGCATGCAGCCTGAAGCTCTCTGGGCACTTGTGCAGCGAGACGCAGCAGTCCCCACTCCCCTTTAATCTTTGGCGCCGGGCTCGGAATCATGGCATTTGACAACCTCACACAATGGGTGCCATGGATACAAGCACTGCTCTTGCTCCCGTCATGGATGACTGTTACGAACGAAATTCCAAGCGCCGTGCTTTTTCCGACACACTTTGAATGTATTGTCTACTTTTCACTTCATAATCATTTAACAAGGAATGTCGGTTATACTGTCCCTTTATTACCATTGAGGAAATCACTCGCCATGGTGAGGTGAAATCATTTCCTGAAGTGCCCTGGCATTAAGGGACAGAAGTGTGTGATGTGAACGCACCACTCTCAATCTCTGAAACCTGTGGTCTTAGCCACTACATGCCCTTCAGTGCGATTAAAAAGGCATTTTTATACTTGATACCGATCACAATCTTCAGGCATGAACGCATAGTCGAAATGACGTTATGGAAGTCTTATGGAAAAAGCCAATGCATATACCCAGGGTCTACAGGGCAAAAAATGATCTATACTAAATCTTCTCAGAAATTCTCATCTTAAATAGGAATTCTGAGGGGAGAAGTTTTGCTGAGATATCAAATGTAGTTAGTAGGAACAGCAGCTGTACTGACTGCGTTTTTACACCCTAAAACACTAAGAAGGAATCCGGAAAATCCGTTTTATGCTCCCCAGCACGCGGCGCTTTTGATTAAACTTCAAGTTTTCAGACATTTACCCTTTTTTTGATCCAGGTATAATTTTAAAACAGTTATGTTTTATTCAGCGTGGAAGACCTACCTTTGTCAGAAAAGGAACAGATTATTTTGGTGTCAAAATTCCCCTCACAAATGTCATTGTTCACATTTTTGCTTCTGCATTAATGAAAGAAGAATTTCAATAGGCGTTTCCTGTATTGCGAGATCTATTCTGACTGCAGGATTTCAAAGAACGAGAAATGGATTGTTAGGGAAATCTGAAGCTTGTATTAAAAGTTCAATTCGCTGAGCAGTCAAAAGAACTGTGGGCGAGGAAAACAAAGAATATTTTACTCAACCAACTTTTCCATAAAAAAAGTCACGCAATTTACAACATTTGATTCCTTTGCCTCTTTGTCATTCAGAAATAATACATCAAAACGAGTTTTTTCGTTCTCTCTTAATTTCGCAGGCATAGAGAGTAGTTGGTTCCTGCAAATAATCTTTCCTAAGATTTAAAAGAAATCGATAAAGAGAAAAATGATGAGTATGGAGAGAGACATGGTGTCAGTTCAAGCCTTTGATAAAAATTAAAATCCTCCTTTCTACAGTAAGTAGTGTAAATCGTTAGCAATAACACTTTCATTTTTATAAATACTATAGTGAGAGAGAGAGTAAAATAGTGGTTTATGGAAACACATACACTAGCATGAAGCTAGTGTATTCTAGGACTAAGCCTGCTTAGTGCGTAGGTAATCATCGAGAGCTGGTATCTCTCCGGAAGAAACTCAAAACGAATACACTGCTCCGTGACCTTCTTTCGAGTCCCAAGTAGCATCTCCAGCCATAGGAGTAGCGTCCTAGCAAAATAAAACTTCTAAAACAATTTTTAAATTACTTTATACTTCTTTTTTGGAGAAAACGCCTTCTTTGTGAATGTTCGGAAAAATGTTTAAATACCTCTTTTTCCTTAAAAGAATCTTAGAGTGGCATGCAGCCTGAAGCTCTCTGGGCACTTGTGCAGCGAGACGCAGCAGTCCCCACTCCCCTTTAATCTTTGGCGCCGGGCTCGGAATCATGGCATTTGACAACCTCACACAATGGGTGCCATGGATACAAGCACTGCTCTTGCTCCCGTCATGGATGACTGTTACGAACGAAATTCCAAGCGCCGTGCTTTTTCCGACACACTTTGAATGTATTGTCTACTTTTCACTTCATAATCATTTAACAAGGAATGTCGGTTATACTGTCCCTTTATTACCATTGAGGAAATCACTCGCCATGGTGAGGTGAAATCATTTCCTGAAGTGCCCTGGCATTAAGGGACAGAAGTGTGTGATGTGAACGCACCACTCTCAATCTCTGAAACCTGTGGTCTTAGCCACTACATGCCCTTCAGTGCGATTAAAAAGGCATTTTTATACTTGATACCGATCACAATCTTCAGGCATGAACGCATAGTCGAAATGACGTTATGGAAGTCTTATGGAAAAAGCCAATGCATATACCCAGGGTCTACAGGGCAAAAAATGATCTATACTAAATCTTCTCAGAAATTCTCATCTTAAATAGGAATTCTGAGGGGAGAAGTTTTGCTGAGATATCAAATGTAGTTAGTAGGAACAGCAGCTGTACTGACTGCGTTTTTACACCCTAAAACACTAAGAAGGAATCCGGAAAATCCGTTTTATGCTCCCCAGCACGCGGCGCTTTTGATTAAACTTCAAGTTTTCAGACATTTACCCTTTTTTTGATCCAGGTATAATTTTAAAACAGTTATGTTTTATTCAGCGTGGAAGACCTACCTTTGTCAGAAAAGGAACAGATTATTTTGGTGTCAAAATTCCCCTCACAAATGTCATTGTTCACATTTTTGCTTCTGCATTAATGAAAGAAGAATTTCAATAGGCGTTTCCTGTATTGCGAGATCTATTCTGACTGCAGGATTTCAAAGAACGAGAAATGGATTGTTAGGGAAATCTGAAGCTTGTATTAAAAGTTCAATTCGCTGAGCAGTCAAAAGAACTGTGGGCGAGGAAAACAAAGAATATTTTACTCAACCAACTTTTCCATAAAAAAAGTCACGCAATTTACAACATTTGATTCCTTTGCCTCTTTGTCATTCAGAAATAATACATCAAAACGAGTTTTTTCGTTCTCTCTTAATTTCGCAGGCATAGAGAGTAGTTGGTTCCTGCAAATAATCTTTCCTAAGATTTAAAAGAAATCGATAAAGAGAAAAATGATGAGTATGGAGAGAGACATGGTGTCAGTTCAAGCCTTTGATAAAAATTAAAATCCTCCTTTCTACAGTAAGTAGTGTAAATCGTTAGCAATAACACTTTCATTTTTATAAATACTATAGTGAGAGAGAGAGTAAAATAGTGGTTTATGGAAACACATACACTAGCATGAAGCTAGTGTATTCTAGGACTAAGCCTGCTTAGTGCGTAGGTAATCATCGAGAGCTGGTATCTCTCCGGAAGAAACTCAAAACGAATACACTGCTCCGTGACCTTCTTTCGAGTCCCAAGTAGCATCTCCAGCCATAGGAGTAGCGTCCTAGCAAAATAAAACTTCTAAAACAATTTTTAAATTACTTTATACTTCTTTTTTGGAGAAAACGCCTTCTTTGTGAATGTTCGGAAAAATGTTTAAATACCTCTTTTTCCTTAAAAGAATCTTAGAGTGGCATGCAGCCTGAAGCTCTCTGGGCACTTGTGCAGCGAGACGCAGCAGTCCCCACTCCCCTTTAATCTTTGGCGCCGGGCTCGGAATCATGGCATTTGACAACCTCACACAATGGGTGCCATGGATACAAGCACTGCTCTTGCTCCCGTCATGGATGACTGTTACGAACGAAATTCCAAGCGCCGTGCTTTTTCCGACACACTTTGAATGTATTGTCTACTTTTCACTTCATAATCATTTAACAAGGAATGTCGGTTATACTGTCCCTTTATTACCATTGAGGAAATCACTCGCCATGGTGAGGTGAAATCATTTCCTGAAGTGCCCTGGCATTAAGGGACAGAAGTGTGTGATGTGAACGCACCACTCTCAATCTCTGAAACCTGTGGTCTTAGCCACTACATGCCCTTCAGTGCGATTAAAAAGGCATTTTTATACTTGATACCGATCACAATCTTCAGGCATGAACGCATAGTCGAAATGACGTTATGGAAGTCTTATGGAAAAAGCCAATGCATATACCCAGGGTCTACAGGGCAAAAAATGATCTATACTAAATCTTCTCAGAAATTCTCATCTTAAATAGGAATTCTGAGGGGAGAAGTTTTGCTGAGATATCAAATGTAGTTAGTAGGAACAGCAGCTGTACTGACTGCGTTTTTACACCCTAAAACACTAAGAAGGAATCCGGAAAATCCGTTTTATGCTCCCCAGCACGCGGCGCTTTTGATTAAACTTCAAGTTTTCAGACATTTACCCTTTTTTTGATCCAGGTATAATTTTAAAACAGTTATGTTTTATTCAGCGTGGAAGACCTACCTTTGTCAGAAAAGGAACAGATTATTTTGGTGTCAAAATTCCCCTCACAAATGTCATTGTTCACATTTTTGCTTCTGCATTAATGAAAGAAGAATTTCAATAGGCGTTTCCTGTATTGCGAGATCTATTCTGACTGCAGGATTTCAAAGAACGAGAAATGGATTGTTAGGGAAATCTGAAGCTTGTATTAAAAGTTCAATTCGCTGAGCAGTCAAAAGAACTGTGGGCGAGGAAAACAAAGAATATTTTACTCAACCAACTTTTCCATAAAAAAAGTCACGCAATTTACAACATTTGATTCCTTTGCCTCTTTGTCATTCAGAAATAATACATCAAAACGAGTTTTTTCGTTCTCTCTTAATTTCGCAGGCATAGAGAGTAGTTGGTTCCTGCAAATAATCTTTCCTAAGATTTAAAAGAAATCGATAAAGAGAAAAATGATGAGTATGGAGAGAGACATGGTGTCAGTTCAAGCCTTTGATAAAAATTAAAATCCTCCTTTCTACAGTAAGTAGTGTAAATCGTTAGCAATAACACTTTCATTTTTATAAATACTATAGTGAGAGAGAGAGTAAAATAGTGGTTTATGGAAACACATACACTAGCATGAAGCTAGTGTATTCTAGGACTAAGCCTGCTTAGTGCGTAGGTAATCATCGAGAGCTGGTATCTCTCCGGAAGAAACTCAAAACGAATACACTGCTCCGTGACCTTCTTTCGAGTCCCAAGTAGCATCTCCAGCCATAGGAGTAGCGTCCTAGCAAAATAAAACTTCTAAAACAATTTTTAAATTACTTTATACTTCTTTTTTGGAGAAAACGCCTTCTTTGTGAATGTTCGGAAAAATGTTTAAATACCTCTTTTTCCTTAAAAGAATCTTAGAGTGGCATGCAGCCTGAAGCTCTCTGGGCACTTGTGCAGCGAGACGCAGCAGTCCCCACTCCCCTTTAATCTTTGGCGCCGGGCTCGGAATCATGGCATTTGACAACCTCACACAATGGGTGCCATGGATACAAGCACTGCTCTTGCTCCCGTCATGGATGACTGTTACGAACGAAATTCCAAGCGCCGTGCTTTTTCCGACACACTTTGAATGTATTGTCTACTTTTCACTTCATAATCATTTAACAAGGAATGTCGGTTATACTGTCCCTTTATTACCATTGAGGAAATCACTCGCCATGGTGAGGTGAAATCATTTCCTGAAGTGCCCTGGCATTAAGGGACAGAAGTGTGTGATGTGAACGCACCACTCTCAATCTCTGAAACCTGTGGTCTTAGCCACTACATGCCCTTCAGTGCGATTAAAAAGGCATTTTTATACTTGATACCGATCACAATCTTCAGGCATGAACGCATAGTCGAAATGACGTTATGGAAGTCTTATGGAAAAAGCCAATGCATATACCCAGGGTCTACAGGGCAAAAAATGATCTATACTAAATCTTCTCAGAAATTCTCATCTTAAATAGGAATTCTGAGGGGAGAAGTTTTGCTGAGATATCAAATGTAGTTAGTAGGAACAGCAGCTGTACTGACTGCGTTTTTACACCCTAAAACACTAAGAAGGAATCCGGAAAATCCGTTTTATGCTCCCCAGCACGCGGCGCTTTTGATTAAACTTCAAGTTTTCAGACATTTACCCTTTTTTTGATCCAGGTATAATTTTAAAACAGTTATGTTTTATTCAGCGTGGAAGACCTACCTTTGTCAGAAAAGGAACAGATTATTTTGGTGTCAAAATTCCCCTCACAAATGTCATTGTTCACATTTTTGCTTCTGCATTAATGAAAGAAGAATTTCAATAGGCGTTTCCTGTATTGCGAGATCTATTCTGACTGCAGGATTTCAAAGAACGAGAAATGGATTGTTAGGGAAATCTGAAGCTTGTATTAAAAGTTCAATTCGCTGAGCAGTCAAAAGAACTGTGGGCGAGGAAAACAAAGAATATTTTACTCAACCAACTTTTCCATAAAAAAAGTCACGCAATTTACAACATTTGATTCCTTTGCCTCTTTGTCATTCAGAAATAATACATCAAAACGAGTTTTTTCGTTCTCTCTTAATTTCGCAGGCATAGAGAGTAGTTGGTTCCTGCAAATAATCTTTCCTAAGATTTAAAAGAAATCGATAAAGAGAAAAATGATGAGTATGGAGAGAGACATGGTGTCAGTTCAAGCCTTTGATAAAAATTAAAATCCTCCTTTCTACAGTAAGTAGTGTAAATCGTTAGCAATAACACTTTCATTTTTATAAATACTATAGTGAGAGAGAGAGTAAAATAGTGGTTTATGGAAACACATACACTAGCATGAAGCTAGTGTATTCTAGGACTAAGCCTGCTTAGTGCGTAGGTAATCATCGAGAGCTGGTATCTCTCCGGAAGAAACTCAAAACGAATACACTGCTCCGTGACCTTCTTTCGAGTCCCAAGTAGCATCTCCAGCCATAGGAGTAGCGTCCTAGCAAAATAAAACTTCTAAAACAATTTTTAAATTACTTTATACTTCTTTTTTGGAGAAAACGCCTTCTTTGTGAATGTTCGGAAAAATGTTTAAATACCTCTTTTTCCTTAAAAGAATCTTAGAGTGGCATGCAGCCTGAAGCTCTCTGGGCACTTGTGCAGCGAGACGCAGCAGTCCCCACTCCCCTTTAATCTTTGGCGCCGGGCTCGGAATCATGGCATTTGACAACCTCACACAATGGGTGCCATGGATACAAGCACTGCTCTTGCTCCCGTCATGGATGACTGTTACGAACGAAATTCCAAGCGCCGTGCTTTTTCCGACACACTTTGAATGTATTGTCTACTTTTCACTTCATAATCATTTAACAAGGAATGTCGGTTATACTGTCCCTTTATTACCATTGAGGAAATCACTCGCCATGGTGAGGTGAAATCATTTCCTGAAGTGCCCTGGCATTAAGGGACAGAAGTGTGTGATGTGAACGCACCACTCTCAATCTCTGAAACCTGTGGTCTTAGCCACTACATGCCCTTCAGTGCGATTAAAAAGGCATTTTTATACTTGATACCGATCACAATCTTCAGGCATGAACGCATAGTCGAAATGACGTTATGGAAGTCTTATGGAAAAAGCCAATGCATATACCCAGGGTCTACAGGGCAAAAAATGATCTATACTAAATCTTCTCAGAAATTCTCATCTTAAATAGGAATTCTGAGGGGAGAAGTTTTGCTGAGATATCAAATGTAGTTAGTAGGAACAGCAGCTGTACTGACTGCGTTTTTACACCCTAAAACACTAAGAAGGAATCCGGAAAATCCGTTTTATGCTCCCCAGCACGCGGCGCTTTTGATTAAACTTCAAGTTTTCAGACATTTACCCTTTTTTTGATCCAGGTATAATTTTAAAACAGTTATGTTTTATTCAGCGTGGAAGACCTACCTTTGTCAGAAAAGGAACAGATTATTTTGGTGTCAAAATTCCCCTCACAAATGTCATTGTTCACATTTTTGCTTCTGCATTAATGAAAGAAGAATTTCAATAGGCGTTTCCTGTATTGCGAGATCTATTCTGACTGCAGGATTTCAAAGAACGAGAAATGGATTGTTAGGGAAATCTGAAGCTTGTATTAAAAGTTCAATTCGCTGAGCAGTCAAAAGAACTGTGGGCGAGGAAAACAAAGAATATTTTACTCAACCAACTTTTCCATAAAAAAAGTCACGCAATTTACAACATTTGATTCCTTTGCCTCTTTGTCATTCAGAAATAATACATCAAAACGAGTTTTTTCGTTCTCTCTTAATTTCGCAGGCATAGAGAGTAGTTGGTTCCTGCAAATAATCTTTCCTAAGATTTAAAAGAAATCGATAAAGAGAAAAATGATGAGTATGGAGAGAGACATGGTGTCAGTTCAAGCCTTTGATAAAAATTAAAATCCTCCTTTCTACAGTAAGTAGTGTAAATCGTTAGCAATAACACTTTCATTTTTATAAATACTATAGTGAGAGAGAGAGTAAAATAGTGGTTTATGGAAACACATACACTAGCATGAAGCTAGTGTATTCTAGGACTAAGCCTGCTTAGTGCGTAGGTAATCATCGAGAGCTGGTATCTCTCCGGAAGAAACTCAAAACGAATACACTGCTCCGTGACCTTCTTTCGAGTCCCAAGTAGCATCTCCAGCCATAGGAGTAGCGTCCTAGCAAAATAAAACTTCTAAAACAATTTTTAAATTACTTTATACTTCTTTTTTGGAGAAAACGCCTTCTTTGTGAATGTTCGGAAAAATGTTTAAATACCTCTTTTTCCTTAAAAGAATCTTAGAGTGGCATGCAGCCTGAAGCTCTCTGGGCACTTGTGCAGCGAGACGCAGCAGTCCCGACTCCCCTTTAATCTTTGGCGCCGGGCTCGGAATCATGGCATTTGACAACCTCACACAATGGGTGCCATGGATACAAGCACTGCTCTTGCTCCCGTCATGGATGACTGTTACGAACGAAATTCCAAGCGCCGTGCTTTTTCCGACACACTTTGAATGTATTGTCTACTTTTCACTTCATAATCATTTAACAAGGAATGTCGGTTATACTGTCCCTTTATTACCATTGAGGAAATCACTCGCCATGGTGAGGTGAAATCATTTCCTGAAGTGCCCTGGCATTAAGGGACAGAAGTGTGTGATGTGAACGCACCACTCTCAATCTCTGAAACCTGTGGTCTTAGCCACTACATGCCCTTCAGTGCGATTAAAAAGGCATTTTTATACTTGATACCGATCACAATCTTCAGGCATGAACGCATAGTCGAAATGACGTTATGGAAGTCTTATGGAAAAAGCCAATGCATATACCCAGGGTCTACAGGGCAAAAAATGATCTATACTAAATCTTCTCAGAAATTCTCATCTTAAATAGGAATTCTGAGGGGAGAAGTTTTGCTGAGATATCAAATGTAGTTAGTAGGAACAGCAGCTGTACTGACTGCGTTTTTACACCCTAAAACACTAAGAAGGAATCCGGAAAATCCGTTTTATGCTCCCCAGCACGCGGCGCTTTTGATTAAACTTCAAGTTTTCAGACATTTACCCTTTTTTTGATCCAGGTATAATTTTAAAACAGTTATGTTTTATTCAGCGTGGAAGACCTACCTTTGTCAGAAAAGGAACAGATTATTTTGGTGTCAAAATTCCCCTCACAAATGTCATTGTTCACATTTTTGCTTCTGCATTAATGAAAGAAGAATTTCAATAGGCGTTTCCTGTATTGCGAGATCTATTCTGACTGCAGGATTTCAAAGAACGAGAAATGGATTGTTAGGGAAATCTGAAGCTTGTATTAAAAGTTCAATTCGCTGAGCAGTCAAAAGAACTGTGGGCGAGGAAAACAAAGAATATTTTACTCAACCAACTTTTCCATAAAAAAAGTCACGCAATTTACAACATTTGATTCCTTTGCCTCTTTGTCATTCAGAAATAATACATCAAAACGAGTTTTTTCGTTCTCTCTTAATTTCGCAGGCATAGAGAGTAGTTGGTTCCTGCAAATAATCTTTCCTAAGATTTAAAAGAAATCGATAAAGAGAAAAATGATGAGTATGGAGAGAGACATGGTGTCAGTTCAAGCCTTTGATAAAAATTAAAATCCTCCTTTCTACAGTAAGTAGTGTAAATCGTTAGCAATAACACTTTCATTTTTATAAATACTATAGTGAGAGAGAGAGTAAAATAGTGGTTTATGGAAACACATACACTAGCATGAAGCTAGTGTATTCTAGGACTAAGCCTGCTTAGTGCGTAGGTAATCATCGAGAGCTGGTATCTCTCCGGAAGAAACTCAAAACGAATACACTGCTCCGTGACCTTCTTTCGAGTCCCAAGTAGCATCTCCAGCCACAGGAGTAGCGTCCTAGCAAAATAAAACTTCTAAAACAATTTTTAAATTACTTTATACTTCTTTTTTGGAGAAAACGCCTTCTTTGTGAATGTTCGGAAAAATGTTTAAATACCTCTTTTTCCTTAAAAGAATCTTAGAGTGGCATGCAGCCTGAAGCTCTCTGGGCACTTGTGCAGCGAGACGCAGCAGTCCCGACTCCCCTTTAATCTTTGGCGCCGGGCTCGGAATCATGGCATTTGACAACCTCACACAATGGGTGCCATGGATACAAGCACTGCTCTTGCTCCCGTCATGGATGACTGTTACGAACGAAATTCCAAGCGCCGTGCTTTTTCCGACACACTTTGAATGTATTGTCTACTTTTCACTTCATAATCATTTAACAAGGAATGTCGGTTATACTGTCCCTTTATTACCATTGAGGAAATCACTCGCCATGGTGAGGTGAAATCATTTCCTGAAGTGCCCTGGCATTAAGGGACAGAAGTGTGTGATGTGAACGCACCACTCTCAATCTCTGAAACCTGTGGTCTTAGCCACTACATGCCCTTCAGTGCGATTAAAAAGGCATTTTTATACTTGATACCGATCACAATCTTCAGGCATGAACGCATAGTCGAAATGACGTTATGGAAGTCTTATGGAAAAAGCCAATGCATATACCCAGGGTCTACAGGGCAAAAAATGATCTATACTAAATCTTCTCAGAAATTCTCATCTTAAATAGGAATTCTGAGGGGAGAAGTTTTGCTGAGATATCAAATGTAGTTAGTAGGAACAGCAGCTGTACTGACTGCGTTTTTACACCCTAAAACACTAAGAAGGAATCCGGAAAATCCGTTTTATGCTCCCCAGCACGCGGCGCTTTTGATTAAACTTCAAGTTTTCAGACATTTACCCTTTTTTTGATCCAGGTATAATTTTAAAACAGTTATGTTTTATTCAGCGTGGAAGACCTACCTTTGTCAGAAAAGGAACAGATTATTTTGGTGTCAAAATTCCCCTCACAAATGTCATTGTTCACATTTTTGCTTCTGCATTAATGAAAGAAGAATTTCAATAGGCGTTTCCTGTATTGCGAGATCTATTCTGACTGCAGGATTTCAAAGAACGAGAAATGGATTGTTAGGGAAATCTGAAGCTTGTATTAAAAGTTCAATTCGCTGAGCAGTCAAAAGAACTGTGGGCGAGGAAAACAAAGAATATTTTACTCAACCAACTTTTCCATAAAAAAAGTCACGCAATTTACAACATTTGATTCCTTTGCCTCTTTGTCATTCAGAAATAATACATCAAAACGAGTTTTTTCGTTCTCTCTTAATTTCGCAGGCATAGAGAGTAGTTGGTTCCTGCAAATAATCTTTCCTAAGATTTAAAAGAAATCGATAAAGAGAAAAATGATGAGTATGGAGAGAGACATGGTGTCAGTTCAAGCCTTTGATAAAAATTAAAATCCTCCTTTCTACAGTAAGTAGTGTAAATCGTTAGCAATAACACTTTCATTTTTATAAATACTATAGTGAGAGAGAGAGTAAAATAGTGGTTTATGGAAACACATACACTAGCATGAAGCTAGTGTATTCTAGGACTAAGCCTGCTTAGTGCGTAGGTAATCATCGAGAGCTGGTATCTCTCCGGAAGAAACTCAAAACGAATACACTGCTCCGTGACCTTCTTTCGAGTCCCAAGTAGCATCTCCAGCCATAGGAGTAGCGTCCTAGCAAAATAAAACTTCTAAAACAATTTTTAAATTACTTTATACTTCTTTTTTGGAGAAAACGCCTTCTTTGTGAATGTTCGGAAAAATGTTTAAATACCTCTTTTTCCTTAAAAGAATCTTAGAGTGGCATGCAGCCTGAAGCTCTCTGGGCACTTGTGCAGCGAGACGCAGCAGTCCCGACTCCCCTTTAATCTTTGGCGCCGGGCTCGGAATCATGGCATTTGACAACCTCACACAATGGGTGCCATGGATACAAGCACTGCTCTTGCTCCCGTCATGGATGACTGTTACGAACGAAATTCCAAGCGCCGTGCTTTTTCCGACACACTTTGAATGTATTGTCTACTTTTCACTTCATAATCATTTAACAAGGAATGTCGGTTATACTGTCCCTTTATTACCATTGAGGAAATCACTCGCCATGGTGAGGTGAAATCATTTCCTGAAGTGCCCTGGCATTAAGGGACAGAAGTGTGTGATGTGAACGCACCACTCTCAATCTCTGAAACCTGTGGTCTTAGCCACTACATGCCCTTCAGTGCGATTAAAAAGGCATTTTTATACTTGATACCGATCACAATCTTCAGGCATGAACGCATAGTCGAAATGACGTTATGGAAGTCTTATGGAAAAAGCCAATGCATATACCCAGGGTCTACAGGGCAAAAAATGATCTATACTAAATCTTCTCAGAAATTCTCATCTTAAATAGGAATTCTGAGGGGAGAAGTTTTGCTGAGATATCAAATGTAGTTAGTAGGAACAGCAGCTGTACTGACTGCGTTTTTACACCCTAAAACACTAAGAAGGAATCCGGAAAATCCGTTTTATGCTCCCCAGCACGCGGCGCTTTTGATTAAACTTCAAGTTTTCAGACATTTACCCTTTTTTTGATCCAGGTATAATTTTAAAACAGTTATGTTTTATTCAGCGTGGAAGACCTACCTTTGTCAGAAAAGGAACAGATTATTTTGGTGTCAAAATTCCCCTCACAAATGTCATTGTTCACATTTTTGCTTCTGCATTAATGAAAGAAGAATTTCAATAGGCGTTTCCTGTATTGCGAGATCTATTCTGACTGCAGGATTTCAAAGAACGAGAAATGGATTGTTAGGGAAATCTGAAGCTTGTATTAAAAGTTCAATTCGCTGAGCAGTCAAAAGAACTGTGGGCGAGGAAAACAAAGAATATTTTACTCAACCAACTTTTCCATAAAAAAAGTCACGCAATTTACAACATTTGATTCCTTTGCCTCTTTGTCATTCAGAAATAATACATCAAAACGAGTTTTTTCGTTCTCTCTTAATTTCGCAGGCATAGAGAGTAGTTGGTTCCTGCAAATAATCTTTCCTAAGATTTAAAAGAAATCGATAAAGAGAAAAATGATGAGTATGGAGAGAGACATGGTGTCAGTTCAAGCCTTTGATAAAAATTAAAATCCTCCTTTCTACAGTAAGTAGTGTAAATCGTTAGCAATAACACTTTCATTTTTATAAATACTATAGTGAGAGAGAGAGTAAAATAGTGGTTTATGGAAACACATACACTAGCATGAAGCTAGTGTATTCTAGGACTAAGCCTGCTTAGTGCGTAGGTAATCATCGAGAGCTGGTATCTCTCCGGAAGAAACTCAAAACGAATACACTGCTCCGTGACCTTCTTTCGAGTCCCAAGTAGCATCTCCAGCCATAGGAGTAGCGTCCTAGCAAAATAAAACTTCTAAAACAATTTTTAAATTACTTTATACTTCTTTTTTGGAGAAAACGCCTTCTTTGTGAATGTTCGGAAAAATGTTTAAATACCTCTTTTTCCTTAAAAGAATCTTAGAGTGGCATGCAGCCTGAAGCTCTCTGGGCACTTGTGCAGCGAGACGCAGCAGTCCCGACTCCCCTTTAATCTTTGGCGCCGGGCTCGGAATCATGGCATTTGACAACCTCACACAATGGGTGCCATGGATACAAGCACTGCTCTTGCTCCCGTCATGGATGACTGTTACGAACGAAATTCCAAGCGCCGTGCTTTTTCCGACACACTTTGAATGTATTGTCTACTTTTCACTTCATAATCATTTAACAAGGAATGTCGGTTATACTGTCCCTTTATTACCATTGAGGAAATCACTCGCCATGGTGAGGTGAAATCATTTCCTGAAGTGCCCTGGCATTAAGGGACAGAAGTGTGTGATGTGAACGCACCACTCTCAATCTCTGAAACCTGTGGTCTTAGCCACTACATGCCCTTCAGTGCGATTAAAAAGGCATTTTTATACTTGATACCGATCACAATCTTCAGGCATGAACGCATAGTCGAAATGACGTTATGGAAGTCTTATGGAAAAAGCCAATGCATATACCCAGGGTCTACAGGGCAAAAAATGATCTATACTAAATCTTCTCAGAAATTCTCATCTTAAATAGGAATTCTGAGGGGAGAAGTTTTGCTGAGATATCAAATGTAGTTAGTAGGAACAGCAGCTGTACTGACTGCGTTTTTACACCCTAAAACACTAAGAAGGAATCCGGAAAATCCGTTTTATGCTCCCCAGCACGCGGCGCTTTTGATTAAACTTCAAGTTTTCAGACATTTACCCTTTTTTTGATCCAGGTATAATTTTAAAACAGTTATGTTTTATTCAGCGTGGAAGACCTACCTTTGTCAGAAAAGGAACAGATTATTTTGGTGTCAAAATTCCCCTCACAAATGTCATTGTTCACATTTTTGCTTCTGCATTAATGAAAGAAGAATTTCAATAGGCGTTTCCTGTATTGCGAGATCTATTCTGACTGCAGGATTTCAAAGAACGAGAAATGGATTGTTAGGGAAATCTGAAGCTTGTATTAAAAGTTCAATTCGCTGAGCAGTCAAAAGAACTGTGGGCGAGGAAAACAAAGAATATTTTACTCAACCAACTTTTCCATAAAAAAAGTCACGCAATTTACAACATTTGATTCCTTTGCCTCTTTGTCATTCAGAAATAATACATCAAAACGAGTTTTTTCGTTCTCTCTTAATTTCGCAGGCATAGAGAGTAGTTGGTTCCTGCAAATAATCTTTCCTAAGATTTAAAAGAAATCGATAAAGAGAAAAATGATGAGTATGGAGAGAGACATGGTGTCAGTTCAAGCCTTTGATAAAAATTAAAATCCTCCTTTCTACAGTAAGTAGTGTAAATCGTTAGCAATAACACTTTCATTTTTATAAATACTATAGTGAGAGAGAGAGTAAAATAGTGGTTTATGGAAACACATACACTAGCATGAAGCTAGTGTATTCTAGGACTAAGCCTGCTTAGTGCGTAGGTAATCATCGAGAGCTGGTATCTCTCCGGAAGAAACTCAAAACGAATACACTGCTCCGTGACCTTCTTTCGAGTCCCAAGTAGCATCTCCAGCCATAGGAGTAGCGTCCTAGCAAAATAAAACTTCTAAAACAATTTTTAAATTACTTTATACTTCTTTTTTGGAGAAAACGCCTTCTTTGTGAATGTTCGGAAAAATGTTTAAATACCTCTTTTTCCTTAAAAGAATCTTAGAGTGGCATGCAGCCTGAAGCTCTCTGGGCACTTGTGCAGCGAGACGCAGCAGTCCCCACTCCCCTTTAATCTTTGGCGCCGGGCTCGGAATCATGGCATTTGACAACCTCACACAATGGGTGCCATGGATACAAGCACTGCTCTTGCTCCCGTCATGGATGACTGTTACGAACGAAATTCCAAGCGCCGTGCTTTTTCCGACACACTTTGAATGTATTGTCTACTTTTCACTTCATAATCATTTAACAAGGAATGTCGGTTATACTGTCCCTTTATTACCATTGAGGAAATCACTCGCCATGGTGAGGTGAAATCATTTCCTGAAGTGCCCTGGCATTAAGGGACAGAAGTGTGTGATGTGAACGCACCACTCTCAATCTCTGAAACCTGTGGTCTTAGCCACTACATGCCCTTCAGTGCGATTAAAAAGGCATTTTTATACTTGATACCGATCACAATCTTCAGGCATGAACGCATAGTCGAAATGACGTTATGGAAGTCTTATGGAAAAAGCCAATGCATATACCCAGGGTCTACAGGGCAAAAAATGATCTATACTAAATCTTCTCAGAAATTCTCATCTTAAATAGGAATTCTGAGGGGAGAAGTTTTGCTGAGATATCAAATGTAGTTAGTAGGAACAGCAGCTGTACTGACTGCGTTTTTACACCCTAAAACACTAAGAAGGAATCCGGAAAATCCGTTTTATGCTCCCCAGCACGCGGCGCTTTTGATTAAACTTCAAGTTTTCAGACATTTACCCTTTTTTGGATCCAGGTATAATTTTAAAACAGTTATGTTTTATTCAGCGTGGAAGACCTACCTTTGTCAGAAAAGGAACAGATTATTTTGGTGTCAAAATTCCCCTCACAAATGTCATTGTTCACATTTTTGCTTCTGCATTAATGAAAGAAGAATTTCAATAGGCGTTTCCTGTATTGCGAGATCTATTCTGACTGCAGGATTTCAAAGAACGAGAAATGGATTGTTAGGGAAATCTGAAGCTTGTATTAAAAGTTCAATTCGCTGAGCAGTCAAAAGAACTGTGGGCGAGGAAAACAAAGAATATTTTACTCAACCAACTTTTCCATAAAAAAAGTCACGCAATTTACAACATTTGATTCCTTTGCCTCTTTGTCATTCAGAAATAATACATCAAAACGAGTTTTTTCGTTCTCTCTTAATTTCGCAGGCATAGAGAGTAGTTGGTTCCTGCAAATAATCTTTCCTAAGATTTAAAAGAAATCGATAAAGAGAAAAATGATGAGTATGGAGAGAGACATGGTGTCAGTTCAAGCCTTTGATAAAAATTAAAATCCTCCTTTCTACAGTAAGTAGTGTAAATCGTTAGCAATAACACTTTCATTTTTATAAATACTATAGTGAGAGAGAGAGTAAAATAGTGGTTTATGGAAACACATACACTAGCATGAAGCTAGTGTATTCTAGGACTAAGCCTGCTTAGTGCGTAGGTAATCATCGAGAGCTGGTATCTCTCCGGAAGAAACTCAAAACGAATACACTGCTCCGTGACCTTCTTTCGAGTCCCAAGTAGCATCTCCAGCCATAGGAGTAGCGTCCTAGCAAAATAAAACTTCTAAAACAATTTTTAAATTACTTTATACTTCTTTTTTGGAGAAAACGCCTTCTTTGTGAATGTTCGGAAAAATGTTTAAATACCTCTTTTTCCTTAAAAGAATCTTAGAGTGGCATGCAGCCTGAAGCTCTCTGGGCACTTGTGCAGCGAGACGCAGCAGTCCCCACTCCCCTTTAATCTTTGGCGCCGGGCTCGGAATCATGGCATTTGACAACCTCACACAATGGGTGCCATGGATACAAGCACTGCTCTTGCTCCCGTCATGGATGACTGTTACGAACGAAATTCCAAGCGCCGTGCTTTTTCCGACACACTTTGAATGTATTGTCTACTTTTCACTTCATAATCATTTAACAAGGAATGTCGGTTATACTGTCCCTTTATTACCATTGAGGAAATCACTCGCCATGGTGAGGTGAAATCATTTCCTGAAGTGCCCTGGCATTAAGGGACAGAAGTGTGTGATGTGAACGCACCACTCTCAATCTCTGAAACCTGTGGTCTTAGCCACTACATGCCCTTCAGTGCGATTAAAAAGGCATTTTTATACTTGATACCGATCACAATCTTCAGGCATGAACGCATAGTCGAAATGACGTTATGGAAGTCTTATGGAAAAAGCCAATGCATATACCCAGGGTCTACAGGGCAAAAAATGATCTATACTAAATCTTCTCAGAAATTCTCATCTTAAATAGGAATTCTGAGGGGAGAAGTTTTGCTGAGATATCAAATGTAGTTAGTAGGAACAGCAGCTGTACTGACTGCGTTTTTACACCCTAAAACACTAAGAAGGAATCCGGAAAATCCGTTTTATGCTCCCCAGCACGCGGCGCTTTTGATTAAACTTCAAGTTTTCAGACATTTACCCTTTTTTTGATCCAGGTATAATTTTAAAACAGTTATGTTTTATTCAGCGTGGAAGACCTACCTTTGTCAGAAAAGGAACAGATTATTTTGGTGTCAAAATTCCCCTCACAAATGTCATTGTTCACATTTTTGCTTCTGCATTAATGAAAGAAGAATTTCAATAGGCGTTTCCTGTATTGCGAGATCTATTCTGACTGCAGGATTTCAAAGAACGAGAAATGGATTGTTAGGGAAATCTGAAGCTTGTATTAAAAGTTCAATTCGCTGAGCAGTCAAAAGAACTGTGGGCGAGGAAAACAAAGAATATTTTACTCAACCAACTTTTCCATAAAAAAAGTCACGCAATTTACAACATTTGATTCCTTTGCCTCTTTGTCATTCAGAAATAATACATCAAAACGAGTTTTTTCGTTCTCTCTTAATTTCGCAGGCATAGAGAGTAGTTGGTTCCTGCAAATAATCTTTCCTAAGATTTAAAAGAAATCGATAAAGAGAAAAATGATGAGTATGGAGAGAGACATGGTGTCAGTTCAAGCCTTTGATAAAAATTAAAATCCTCCTTTCTACAGTAAGTAGTGTAAATCGTTAGCAATAACACTTTCATTTTTATAAATACTATAGTGAGAGAGAGAGTAAAATAGTGGTTTATGGAAACACATACACTAGCATGAAGCTAGTGTATTCTAGGACTAAGCCTGCTTAGTGCGTAGGTAATCATCGAGAGCTGGTATCTCTCCGGAAGAAACTCAAAACGAATACACTGCTCCGTGACCTTCTTTCGAGTCCCAAGTAGCATCTCCAGCCATAGGAGTAGCGTCCTAGCAAAATAAAACTTCTAAAACAATTTTTAAATTACTTTATACTTCTTTTTTGGAGAAAACGCCTTCTTTGTGAATGTTCGGAAAAATGTTTAAATACCTCTTTTTCCTTAAAAGAATCTTAGAGTGGCATGCAGCCTGAAGCTCTCTGGGCACTTGTGCAGCGAGACGCAGCAGTCCCGACTCCCCTTTAATCTTTGGCGCCGGGCTCGGAATCATGGCATTTGACAACCTCACACAATGGGTGCCATGGATACAAGCACTGCTCTTGCTCCCGTCATGGATGACTGTTACGAACGAAATTCCAAGCGCCGTGCTTTTTCCGACACACTTTGAATGTATTGTCTACTTTTCACTTCATAATCATTTAACAAGGAATGTCGGTTATACTGTCCCTTTATTACCATTGAGGAAATCACTCGCCATGGTGAGGTGAAATCATTTCCTGAAGTGCCCTGGCATTAAGGGACAGAAGTGTGTGATGTGAACGCACCACTCTCAATCTCTGAAACCTGTGGTCTTAGCCACTACATGCCCTTCAGTGCGATTAAAAAGGCATTTTTATACTTGATACCGATCACAATCTTCAGGCATGAACGCATAGTCGAAATGACGTTATGGAAGTCTTATGGAAAAAGCCAATGCATATACCCAGGGTCTACAGGGCAAAAAATGATCTATACTAAATCTTCTCAGAAATTCTCATCTTAAATAGGAATTCTGAGGGGAGAAGTTTTGCTGAGATATCAAATGTAGTTAGTAGGAACAGCAGCTGTACTGACTGCGTTTTTACACCCTAAAACACTAAGAAGGAATCCGGAAAATCCGTTTTATGCTCCCCAGCACGCGGCGCTTTTGATTAAACTTCAAGTTTTCAGACATTTACCCTTTTTTTGATCCAGGTATAATTTTAAAACAGTTATGTTTTATTCAGCGTGGAAGACCTACCTTTGTCAGAAAAGGAACAGATTATTTTGGTGTCAAAATTCCCCTCACAAATGTCATTGTTCACATTTTTGCTTCTGCATTAATGAAAGAAGAATTTCAATAGGCGTTTCCTGTATTGCGAGATCTATTCTGACTGCAGGATTTCAAAGAACGAGAAATGGATTGTTAGGGAAATCTGAAGCTTGTATTAAAAGTTCAATTCGCTGAGCAGTCAAAAGAACTGTGGGCGAGGAAAACAAAGAATATTTTACTCAACCAACTTTTCCATAAAAAAAGTCACGCAATTTACAACATTTGATTCCTTTGCCTCTTTGTCATTCAGAAATAATACATCAAAACGAGTTTTTTCGTTCTCTCTTAATTTCGCAGGCATAGAGAGTAGTTGGTTCCTGCAAATAATCTTTCCTAAGATTTAAAAGAAATCGATAAAGAGAAAAATGATGAGTATGGAGAGAGACATGGTGTCAGTTCAAGCCTTTGATAAAAATTAAAATCCTCCTTTCTACAGTAAGTAGTGTAAATCGTTAGCAATAACACTTTCATTTTTATAAATACTATAGTGAGAGAGAGAGTAAAATAGTGGTTTATGGAAACACATACACTAGCATGAAGCTAGTGTATTCTAGGACTAAGCCTGCTTAGTGCGTAGGTAATCATCGAGAGCTGGTATCTCTCCGGAAGAAACTCAAAACGAATACACTGCTCCGTGACCTTCTTTCGAGTCCCAAGTAGCATCTCCAGCCATAGGAGTAGCGTCCTAGCAAAATAAAACTTCTAAAACAATTTTTAAATTACTTTATACTTCTTTTTTGGAGAAAACGCCTTCTTTGTGAATGTTCGGAAAAATGTTTAAATACCTCTTTTTCCTTAAAAGAATCTTAGAGTGGCATGCAGCCTGAAGCTCTCTGGGCACTTGTGCAGCGAGACGCAGCAGTCCCCACTCCCCTTTAATCTTTGGCGCCGGGCTCGGAATCATGGCATTTGACAACCTCACACAATGGGTGCCATGGATACAAGCACTGCTCTTGCTCCCGTCATGGATGACTGTTACGAACGAAATTCCAAGCGCCGTGCTTTTTCCGACACACTTTGAATGTATTGTCTACTTTTCACTTCATAATCATTTAACAAGGAATGTCGGTTATACTGTCCCTTTATTACCATTGAGGAAATCACTCGCCATGGTGAGGTGAAATCATTTCCTGAAGTGCCCTGGCATTAAGGGACAGAAGTGTGTGATGTGAACGCACCACTCTCAATCTCTGAAACCTGTGGTCTTAGCCACTACATGCCCTTCAGTGCGATTAAAAAGGCATTTTTATACTTGATACCGATCACAATCTTCAGGCATGAACGCATAGTCGAAATGACGTTATGGAAGTCTTATGGAAAAAGCCAATGCATATACCCAGGGTCTACAGGGCAAAAAATGATCTATACTAAATCTTCTCAGAAATTCTCATCTTAAATAGGAATTCTGAGGGGAGAAGTTTTGCTGAGATATCAAATGTAGTTAGTAGGAACAGCAGCTGTACTGACTGCGTTTTTACACCCTAAAACACTAAGAAGGAATCCGGAAAATCCGTTTTATGCTCCCCAGCACGCGGCGCTTTTGATTAAACTTCAAGTTTTCAGACATTTACCCTTTTTTTGATCCAGGTATAATTTTAAAACAGTTATGTTTTATTCAGCGTGGAAGACCTACCTTTGTCAGAAAAGGAACAGATTATTTTGGTGTCAAAATTCCCCTCACAAATGTCATTGTTCACATTTTTGCTTCTGCATTAATGAAAGAAGAATTTCAATAGGCGTTTCCTGTATTGCGAGATCTATTCTGACTGCAGGATTTCAAAGAACGAGAAATGGATTGTTAGGGAAATCTGAAGCTTGTATTAAAAGTTCAATTCGCTGAGCAGTCAAAAGAACTGTGGGCGAGGAAAACAAAGAATATTTTACTCAACCAACTTTTCCATAAAAAAAGTCACGCAATTTACAACATTTGATTCCTTTGCCTCTTTGTCATTCAGAAATAATACATCAAAACGAGTTTTTTCGTTCTCTCTTAATTTCGCAGGCATAGAGAGTAGTTGGTTCCTGCAAATAATCTTTCCTAAGATTTAAAAGAAATCGATAAAGAGAAAAATGATGAGTATGGAGAGAGACATGGTGTCAGTTCAAGCCTTTGATAAAAATTAAAATCCTCCTTTCTACAGTAAGTAGTGTAAATCGTTAGCAATAACACTTTCATTTTTATAAATACTATAGTGAGAGAGAGAGTAAAATAGTGGTTTATGGAAACACATACACTAGCATGAAGCTAGTGTATTCTAGGACTAAGCCTGCTTAGTGCGTAGGTAATCATCGAGAGCTGGTATCTCTCCGGAAGAAACTCAAAACGAATACACTGCTCCGTGACCTTCTTTCGAGTCCCAAGTAGCATCTCCAGCCATAGGAGTAGCGTCCTAGCAAAATAAAACTTCTAAAACAATTTTTAAATTACTTTATACTTCTTTTTTGGAGAAAACGCCTTCTTTGTGAATGTTCGGAAAAATGTTTAAATACCTCTTTTTCCTTAAAAGAATCTTAGAGTGGCATGCAGCCTGAAGCTCTCTGGGCACTTGTGCAGCGAGACGCAGCAGTCCCCACTCCCCTTTAATCTTTGGCGCCGGGCTCGGAATCATGGCATTTGACAACCTCACACAATGGGTGCCATGGATACAAGCACTGCTCTTGCTCCCGTCATGGATGACTGTTACGAACGAAATTCCAAGCGCCGTGCTTTTTCCGACACACTTTGAATGTATTGTCTACTTTTCACTTCATAATCATTTAACAAGGAATGTCGGTTATACTGTCCCTTTATTACCATTGAGGAAATCACTCGCCATGGTGAGGTGAAATCATTTCCTGAAGTGCCCTGGCATTAAGGGACAGAAGTGTGTGATGTGAACGCACCACTCTCAATCTCTGAAACCTGTGGTCTTAGCCACTACATGCCCTTCAGTGCGATTAAAAAGGCATTTTTATACTTGATACCGATCACAATCTTCAGGCATGAACGCATAGTCGAAATGACGTTATGGAAGTCTTATGGAAAAAGCCAATGCATATACCCAGGGTCTACAGGGCAAAAAATGATCTATACTAAATCTTCTCAGAAATTCTCATCTTAAATAGGAATTCTGAGGGGAGAAGTTTTGCTGAGATATCAAATGTAGTTAGTAGGAACAGCAGCTGTACTGACTGCGTTTTTACACCCTAAAACACTAAGAAGGAATCCGGAAAATCCGTTTTATGCTCCCCAGCACGCGGCGCTTTTGATTAAACTTCAAGTTTTCAGACATTTACCCTTTTTTTGATCCAGGTATAATTTTAAAACAGTTATGTTTTATTCAGCGTGGAAGACCTACCTTTGTCAGAAAAGGAACAGATTATTTTGGTGTCAAAATTCCCCTCACAAATGTCATTGTTCACATTTTTGCTTCTGCATTAATGAAAGAAGAATTTCAATAGGCGTTTCCTGTATTGCGAGATCTATTCTGACTGCAGGATTTCAAAGAACGAGAAATGGATTGTTAGGGAAATCTGAAGCTTGTATTAAAAGTTCAATTCGCTGAGCAGTCAAAAGAACTGTGGGCGAGGAAAACAAAGAATATTTTACTCAACCAACTTTTCCATAAAAAAAGTCACGCAATTTACAACATTTGATTCCTTTGCCTCTTTGTCATTCAGAAATAATACATCAAAACGAGTTTTTTCGTTCTCTCTTAATTTCGCAGGCATAGAGAGTAGTTGGTTCCTGCAAATAATCTTTCCTAAGATTTAAAAGAAATCGATAAAGAGAAAAATGATGAGTATGGAGAGAGACATGGTGTCAGTTCAAGCCTTTGATAAAAATTAAAATCCTCCTTTCTACAGTAAGTAGTGTAAATCGTTAGCAATAACACTTTCATTTTTATAAATACTATAGTGAGAGAGAGAGTAAAATAGTGGTTTATGGAAACACATACACTAGCATGAAGCTAGTGTATTCTAGGACTAAGCCTGCTTAGTGCGTAGGTAATCATCGAGAGCTGGTATCTCTCCGG